>NC_062232.1:61206956-61506956 GCF_902686445.1 Sciurus carolinensis | reverse complement strand
TTCCCACTTCAGTAAAGAGAGAAAAAAAAAAAGCAAGTCTTGACTATGATCTACAGAGACTACATGTTTTGGCTCTCTATTATTTCTCTGACCTTATATATTTCTCTTTCTATACCCACTCCAGCAATGCTGGCCTTCTTTGGGTCCCTTAAATATGCCTAATACACAAACACCTCAGAGAGTTATCTGGCTTGGAATGTTCAATCACAGATATATCTGGTTGGCTACCATACTGTCTCCAGGTCTTAAAAGTCACCTTCTCAGTAAGGTCTTCCTTAGTCACCCTATATATACTGTCCCTTCTTTCCATTCCCCATATTTACACATCCTCTTTCCCTTTCCCTTGCCTTTTCTCCTCAGTATACATCACTTTCTAATATTATGTATCTGTATTTCTCTCATTCATTGTTTCATACAAAAATAAAGGCAGAATTTCTGTTCACTGATAATGTCCAAGCAAGTAAAATAGTAAACTGCATGTAGTAGATATTCAACAAATACTTCTTGACTGAATGTATGAGTTTATTAGTCAGGCACTATGCTGGCACTAGACATTCAAAGATAAGAAAGACTTCATATTCCATTAGAGCATACATAATCTCAAATAAAGAGTTTCAGTTATTTGTATTTTATTTAATATTAACCATAATATCTTCCAATTATAAATGAGGTATTATTTAATGAGATATTCCCAATGTTCCTTAATGACAGGGGTGTTGACTTATTTATCTTTGATAGTAATTTAAACCATTAATAGCAATAGTATAAACATAGTATACAGTATAGAAATAATGGAAGAATATAAAATAAATGTTAAAGAGAAGATGAGATACAAAATAGAAATGTGACTATATAAATATATTGTGACTATATATAAATATTTATTTTATTATATATAAATATAAATCTTCACTAGATCTATAAAATGTGTTCTAGGAAATATCTATAAATGGTATTTTTCCAAATAAATTAGATTAAATGCTTGAAATAGGGCTTACTATTCTACACTTTACTGGGGTACAGGGAAACATATAGGTTAAATTTAAAATAAGATTCCAATATTTTTAAATATCATACTAAAAATGTAAAGCATACTAGCAAACTGAGAAAGATGAATTTATCAAATTTTATCTTTACATACAAATACCTAATGAATAATAACTTTAATGTAAAATATCCATCATCAGATTCAGCTATAATATCTTTACTTTCTTTGCTAAGCCTGGTTCTGATCATTATCTTATTCAGAATGTTCATATTCTAGGACCCCAATTATACTAGATATCAGTGAGTAGAAAGTCAATAATTTAGAAACTACCATGAGTTTGCAAATGCCCCCATAGACAACGCATTGCTTAACTCTAAGAGTTAACATTCACATAGACTGCTGATACAAAAATGGTGCTCCCTGATCAATACAGAAGCCTTGGATGTGGGACCTCTACCTAAAGCTTCCTGATTCAAACCTAGTTTAGGACTGACTCCTTAAGATTGACAGAGCAGGGCTGGAGTTGTGGCTCAGTGATAAGAGTTCTTGTCTAGCTTCTGTGTGAAACTGGATTTGATCCTTAGTACTACATAAAAATAAATGAAGGTATTGTGTTCACCTAAACTAAAAGAATATTTTTAAAAAAGATTGGCAAGGAAAGACTTTCTTTTTCCCTTTCTACTTCTTCCATACTCAGACACTTAAATTAAATAGGAATCTGCTCCACACACCATTATTCATTTTATTTTTGCTTTTTCTGCCCCACACTTGCCATAGGGGTGTTGCTCTAAAGAATTATTACAATGTTAATCCAATGATATTTAATTCAAAGATACAGAAGTGCTACTACTATTACCACCAGTCACCTCAAAATCTTTACCCAAAGTCATGTTAAGGTACTAGATGCCAGGACAGTAAATAATAAAGTTCAATTTTGATACCGATTTTTTTCTGTAGGAAGAAGGGGTGACTGGCAAGACAGAATTAAGTAATTTGTGGATTCCTGCATACTATACCAACCATTATTATATCAACCAATAGAAATCTAAGCTTTAATCTCTAGCAGAAACTATCATTCATCTTCTCTATAATGACTCAGTACTCAATAATGGTTTCTCTAAAAAAGATCTGAACTATAAAATAAAGTCTAATCTTTTGCATTATTACAGTATAATACTGCAATTATTTAAAACTAAATTTATTTCTTCATGATTTTCATAAACAAAACAAAGAACCCACAATTTCAAAACTTTCCTTGAAATGGAAAAGTTAATGACTACCACTTGAATGCTTCCTCATATCTAACTTAGTACCGATTTTCACTGTTCTGTTGATTTGATAATGTAATTTAGTTAAAAGGTGTTCCAAAGTCGGGATAAATAGATAAAAAATTTGGACATTAAAGTGGGAAAATACTGAATAGAAAAGTTAATGTAATGGTGTGAATAAAAGAAAATGAAAAATATATGACTAAAAGATATTGAATAAGAGAAAGAATAAATTCTCTATAACCCTGTTCATTAAGGTTTCTTAAGAGCAAATTGATTATATTTTATACTTTATTTTTCATGGGAAGTAAATAACATAAGAACTTATTATCAGAGATTGCAAAAAGTAATCTTATTTCGTAGGGTTAGTATATCTTCAGCTAAATATTTTATATCTTATGTAGGTATGGCATCATATATGATAGTTAAAATTTTTAATGATGATTCAAAGAGCCTATGGAATTCTTAAATGCATTCTGAATTATATTCCATTAAAACTGATTTCTCCAAGAAATGATAAAATATGAATGTATCTGGGGTAACAATATTTTCTTTACCAAAACACTTCGCAGCCCAACACTCTAATTAACTAGTGTTTGTTGCACACAAATTAAATATAGTGAGTCAATCCTCAGGTTTCAATTTTCCACTTACAACATATTTGGGGATAAAAAAATCGAGATTCTTGGGTCACCTATGTGATTGATGACCATTACCATGTAACTAACAGAAAAGGAAAAAAAAAACAAAAATCAGAATTGTTTGTTAGAACATGTCTTCTGTTGGATAGGAAACTGTAGCTCTAGCTGATTTGAGCTCCGAGTAAGTAGAGAGCAATGTATCTGAAACACTTGTCACTGTGTTGTTCACTCTGATTCTGCAGCTTACACATTAGTCCTTGTCATGACACAACCAGCTTATGAGTCAGTTTTATAAGACAAAAGCATAGTAGATGCCACTTTTATAAACAGAAGTACAGAGCAGATAACCAGCTTATAGGGTTCTCTTAACAAAGATAAAGCCTGGATTTTTAAAAATGTATTTATAAATAACAAATCATTTACTCAAAGATATTAAGATTTTACAAAACAATTATTATCTGTGGGCTGTTTTCAGGTTTTGTTTGTAATTTTGTTTGTTTGTTTTTGTCTTTGTCTTTCAGGACCCTATAAAATCCACAGACTAAATTGAAGACACCAAGATCAGAAGATATGGCTCTACCAAATATTGAAAAACTGTATAACAAGACCTACTTTGATAATGTGTTAAGAAAAGAGATTTGCATTGAATTTAATCAAATATTTTCTATTTTTAAAAAACCAATGAATTTGCCCTGTATGCAAAAGAATATATACTGGAAAATATGCACAATAAAACTCGCTATCAATCAAATTTATACCATGGTAATTCAAAGATATTCAGCCATCTATGGTTCAACCATGACCTAGAACTGTATCCAGTCATTAGATTATTCCAAGGTTTGTTCATTATAATACATCAAAATGATGGTATTGATACCAGGATCATGACAACAGTAATCTCATTTTTAACATGAAGTGTGTTGCAATGTGTTGAGAGGAACCTAGTACTGAGCACTATTATTCACAGGCACCATTCTGTATTGCATGTACTGTCCCATTTATCTCACAGCAATTCCTTGAAGTACCTACTATATTCACAATTTACAGTACACAAACAAGACTCAGAAATATAACTAGGTGAAATAACACTTGTTGATGAAGGCAGGTATTTAAACTAGGTACATGGGAATAGAAGCATCCATGCACTTTTCATTATAATCATCTATTCTTTTCAACGATCTATTCTTTTTTACTTTTACTAGAAGTTTTCATTGAGTAACAGCTACAATAAGTACCTGAGGAGCTTTAAAACATACTGATATTCAGTTCCCTCAAAAATATTCTGATGGAATTTGCCTGGTCACTGAGAGTACTAGAGGTTCTCAGATGATTCTAATGTGTAGTCAAGTGTGAGAATCACTACTCTATGTGCCCAGACCATTTTCGAGGACCATTGGTCTGTGGCAAAAATAGTCTATTATTTTCCCTCAAAAAGATAATGAAATATATGGCATCAAACTGAAAGTACAATCTATATCATAGAAAAATAATGACTGTGGATTAAAGCCAATTTTTTTATATAACCTTACACATTGTGGTATGTTATAGAGTCTGGGTCTTCCTTAAGCAAACAAAATATTTACAAAAATAGATTAGTTACTAGGTGATCATACTAGAAAATATTTTCCCATTCTGTTTCTTTAATTGGTTCCCCAACTAACTTAAATTATAGTTTAACTCAGTTTTTCCTAAAAAGTACACTAATGGCAAATAAGGGAAAATTATATCTGGCAATAATGTAAGTCCAATTAAAAAGCAATGAAAGGTAAACAAAGTAAAAGAGTAACAAAACAGTACATAAGTAATTCATGAAGGAATGGTTGGAATAATGTGGTATTCATCCAGAAACACCTTCTATAAAATGGGAATTTTGAGACACTGTTGCATGAAGTGAGGAACCCAAATCAAGTAAGAGGAAAGCAAATGGTATTACAGATGTAAGACAAAAGAATATGCAACACCTAAATTGGTGCAACCACTCTGGAAATCAGTTTGGAGATTCCACAGAAAACCTGAAATGGAACCACCATATTTGACCTAGTTATCCCACTTCTCGTTTAATACCCAAAGGACTTCAAATCAACATACTATAGTGACAGGGCCACATAAATGTTTATAGCAGCTCAATTCAAAATAGATAAGCTGTGAAACCAACCTAGGTGCCCTTCATCAGATGAATGGATAAAGAAAATGTGGTATACACAAACAAGGAAATATAACTCAGCCATGAAGAAGAATGAAATTATGGCATTTCGTGGTAAGTGGAAGGAACTGGAGACTACTATGCTAACTGAAATAAGCCAATCCCAAAAAAACCACAGGCTAAATGTTCTCTCTGACATACAGATGCTTACACACAGTAAGGCAGTGGGGAGGGAAGAATAGAAGTTCACTGGATTAGACAAAGGGGAATGAAGGCAAGGGAGGGGAGATGGGGAATAAGAAAGACAATAGAAAGAATTGGATATAGCTTTCCTTATGTACATATATGAATACATGACCAGTGTAACTCCACATCCTGTACAACCACAAGATGGGAACTTATACTTCCTGTATGTATTACTATGTCAAAATACATTCTACTGTCATGTATAACTAAAAAGAAAAAAAAATTTAAAAAAATGAATATTCAAGTCCTGTGGAAGAGAGTAGAGTAGAGAAGCTAAGAAGAGACCAAAGGGAAGGAAGCATTACATAGCAAATGGATATTTAAAATGTGAAGGTAACAAACATTGAAGAGATAATAAAAAATAATGGTAAAATGGTTGAGGCTCTGGAGCATAAGTGGATTTGTTTCCAGGTTCTAGCACTTACTTCTTGTCTGGTTTTAAAATAGTTTTCTTACATACCATCAAATAAGTTTCAAATTATAAGTGCAGAGAATGTTATAGACAGTTCTTGAGTTATCTTGAAAATCATGTGAGTTATATATAAAATCCTTAAGACAATATCTGACACATACTAAGTGCAAAACATGCAATCTTTTTAAATTTACACCATAGTGAAGTTCTGAAAAGTTAAGTGATTTGTTTAAGATCATACAGCTAGGAAAAGATTGTGTAATAAACTGTCATGAAGGTATTTGGATTAATTTTTAGAATTTATTTGATATAACTAAATATTTTTGCTTGAAGGAAAAGGTAAAGAGAAAAATGTTATAAGCTGTTTAGAGATATAGATAATATAATCTCACAGATAGGCTCTCTACTAAATTAGTGGAACAAACTGAATTATTGATGAGAAATTACTTTTTATGGTAGATAAGAAAGGATTGAATTATTCAACATCTTTGGACACTTAAGATATTTTCCTTGCTTATACCTAGTTATGACCCTTATGGGAAAATAAATAGAGTAACTCCAGTAGCTCCTGTGATGAACTTTATTCCCACTCAGTTATTAATTATATTAAATGCCTTAAAGTTCCTATTATAATTAACTGTATATCAGGATGTATGCAAGCAAATGTCAATTCTTCCTTATGTTTGAGAAAATGGGAGTAAAAAGACACAAATAATTTATAGGCAAGGATAACCATCAAAACTCCCATGTTTTGCCTTGACATACATTACAGACTTTTTGTGAAAATTCACCTTTCTATGTAAGCTTCTGATAGGTTTATAATATGATTAAATTATATCTTTACACTATACATAGGTAGGTACACATCGAGGAAAACCTACATGATTACACGATGACAGATGGGGAAGCTAAAAACCTAGAAGTGAAGATAAAAGTCTGGAAAGGATTTTATCTACAAAATAATCAGCAAATGAAAACATAAGGCCTAATAACATGACAATATTTGACTAATTTCTATTACACATTTTGGTAAGTTTGAAAACAATATTTGTCCAAAGGTTGACTTGACAGAAACACTTGGAAGATAGGATGAAAGGTTAGTAAAACAAATAAAGGAAACTGACTTGTAGACCAAAAAGATAAATTTTAATGAAATACTTTTTAAAAAAAATTCTTTGTACTCCTTCCTAGCAAAAATATTATTTTCTTACTTTGATAGAAAATAGCAACACTATACAGATCGAAGAAAATTTTCAGGACCTTATTGATTTTTGTAAACAAAAACTAACCGTAAAGAAAAATGGGACTTAGAATTCAGTACATATATCACTTCTTATTTCAAAAGAGGAAAATTAAAATCAGATGAAACAAGCAACTACACCATAAACTTTAATAATTATAAGAAGCAAGATATCAAATTGTTTTACATCTATCATATAATCTTCAAGAAGAATCAACATTGAAATTTCTTGTCTAGTCCACAACAGTGTAAATATTTCAGAAAACTGTTATGGTTACCTTCTAGAGAAATGAAAATCTCTTTCTATCAAATACAAAGTAAAAAACATATGGCCCATAATATTGCCTGTTCAATACAATCAGGTATGCCATTTCATCAGAAACATAAAAGCTACAGTACTCAACAAACAAGGATACTTTTTCAAAACTCTGTAGAAAACAGATTTGAATTTTTACATCGTCATTAAAGACTTCTACTTTTTTCAAAAATGGGATGCCAGAATTACCCAAGGTTTCATTAAAAACTAGCATTTCTATAAATAGTGTAGCAACCTTTTATTATAGTGATTTCCTTGTTGTCCAAAAGTGAGCTCAGAAATGATGTAGAAAGTAAAGAGAAAGAAAGCAAATCTGTGAAAAGTACACCTTAATTAAATTGACAAAAATACACAAGTACACACTTTATGAAACATAGTTGGAAACTTCTAAATGATGAGGAATTTATCAGTGTAGCAAAACTCATAAAGTTACAATCTCTTCAATGTTACAAGTCATATGCTTATCAAGCACCTGTAATATTAAGAGATTTCAGGAACCACAAAAACTGTAAAGCACTATCCTTGCCTACTAATAATTTTCATGGTAGCTACAAAAATAAGAATCATACCTGAAAAGTCAACCATCAATATAAACAGTATATATAATTAAGTTACCCAGTGAATTGGGCAGAAAATAAGAGTTCATAGAAGGAGAACTATCAAGGTTTCATCAGTAAAAGCTACTAGGTATTTTGAGATATAGGTAGAATTCTAACAAATGGGATATGGTAATAGAATGAATGTTTTAAAGAATAAAAAACTGTAAACCAGAAATAGAAATAGAATGTGCAAGCTAACAGTAACAAAGATACAGAAATGGTATGCAGAAGGTATGGACATAGGAGGCAATAAATAAAACAGGCTGGTTTGTACAGAGAAGAATAATTTCACAAGATAAAGTTTAAAATATATTTTTAAGTATTATGTAGGCTCATCCTGTAGACCATATAGAAAAACTAAAGATTCTTAGTATGCAAATGACATGTTAAAATGATAAAGATTAAGATTAGTCTAGATACAATATATAATATAAATTAGATGGGGCAAGATGTAAAACCAGGGAACACAAAGAGAAGAATGAAAAAACAGAAGCATTAGGAGATTCCAAACAGTATAGCTTTAGAATCAACTGCAGTTGGGAACTGACTATATTTGGGAGATCAGGAGAGAAAAATTAACCAGACCATCATGTATGTAGCTTTGGTCAAATTATTTAACTTTTCAGTGCCTTACTTTTTTATCTACTATAAGAAGCAGTTTCTACAGAGTTCATTCCAGGTCCAAATCAAGCCTGCTAATTTGAAGAATGAGGGCAATAACAGAAGGAATAATTTCACCTAGAACAGTATTTCTCAAAATATATCCTGCAACAGAATTACCTGAAAAGTCTTGTAAAACACAGACTGCTGACTCCCAAACCCCAGAGATTCTGATTGGGAAATGGGGGATGGGCTAGAAAATTTGCATTTCTAACTTCCCATATCATGCTTACCCTACTGGTTCAAGGATCACATTTTGGCCTAGGAAGTGAGGAGAAACTCAAAATAGTATCTGTATACACTTCCATTAGGAATGGTTTCTACCATAGCACTCTCAATACTCGGAAAAGTATCCTCCCTATCACTGGTGATATATTTGTAATAACTTAGTTTTATGAAATTTTACATGAGAAAATACAATCACAATATTATATAATTTACTATAAAGTCATAATTGCTTCTTCTAGTTTACACAGCACTTGGACACACATATTACTTCATATTGTTAGCACTTCATGTTGTATGATATTATTTGCTTACATGACTCTTTTATTGGACCTTCAAGTCTTAGAAACATATCTTACTTATATTTTATTGCCAAGCTAATAATTTTGGAAATATATTAATAAAAGAAAAAATAAGAAATGAGATAGCACACGTGCTTAAAGTGAAAATTTAAAAAATGAAATGTAAATAAAGATTTGTGAGCAAAATATCCACTGAAATTTAACCATAAAATAAAGACAAACTTTGATGCCTTATGGATGCTAACCTACTAAGCAGACATTTAAAATCATTCTATGAGATTACTTATTAAAATTATCCGCAAATTTGTAAATAGCATGATTCAATTTATGACATATAATATACATATACACACCTAAATAGAAAACCATAGGAAAATAGAAATATTTATTGGGTTATCTTTTGAGGATTTTTTTTTACTTTTTTGATAGTTTCCAATTTTTTTATAACAAGACTCTTATAGCAAGGAAAGAATTTTAAGTCAATAAAAAGCATATAATGATTTCATTAGCAATATAAGGTTTAATTGTGATATATCAGAGTCAAATGAAAACACTTTTGCTGTGCTAATTTGCTTCCTTTGATCAATAAATACTTATGAAGAAACTATAGCAAGTAACCATAGTGTAATAGGATACTGAAACCATTTTATTTGGAATTTGTCAATTAACACATCAAATTTCCTCCTAAATGCTAGATAAATCATTTGTAATATTAGGGGCTGAGCATCTTTCTTAGTTTCTCACTGATGTATTTTCAAAATTCCTTGCAGATATTTAGAATGAAAGGTATATTCAGGACAAAAATAAACATTTAAGTACAATTCTCAGTATAATCCTCCCTAAATTGGGATTACTTTGTATTTCTAATTGACAACATTAGTATTTGATACGAAACATATATTTTTATTCATGACAAAGAATATATAGTGTTCATGTCCTTGAAAATTTCCCTTTAATTTTTGGTTATGATGTACCTAACACAAAGTGAATTTACATCCAGATAAACTGGGAAACTGTTATAATGACTCAGGCACCCCAAATCACTTGTACCTGATGACATCAAATAACTAAAGAATAAAATCACCACTATGTGTCTACATAAAGGGAAGCTCATTTATCTTTTATAACTCTTTGTTCCTTTGATAGTATCTATAAAATGCTTAGCCAAAAAAATAAGAGCTCAAGAAACACTGATTGAAATAGCATAGCCATAATAAATATTATGTACTAATACAAGGAACTGATGTTTTAAGGGAAAAATGGTTATTAGAAGTAATAAGTTTTCATGACTTAAACTACCAGGTAATGGACACCAATCTCTGGAGTATGAGGAGTTCTTTTAAATACCAAAAAGGTTCAAAAAAAGGCTACAACAGTAGGTTTTATGTTCTCTGTTCCTGACTGAATAAATATACAGCAATAACTTTGATCAATTCAATAAAACTTCTAAGTAACTGTGTTTTAAGTTATATATCTGCATAAGTCATTCTGTTCAAATTACAGTAGACACTTGCTGAAAATAAAAGTGTGATCTCTTACTAAGGCTCAGATATCCTGATCCCTTGGTGAAACAACAGGGAACCAATGCACAAATGTATGTGGCTCTAACAAATGTGTACATAATACAATAAATATTTCTAAAACACTTTCTAGGTTTCAGGAACTATCACAGGTGCAAGTGATAAATTATGAATACAATCTCTGACTTTAAAAATTCCAGTATATAGGGAAACACTAGTCAAAATAAAAGTAATTGACAAATACCAAGTAGTTCATAGAATGGCCAAGAAAGAGTTACTATGATTAACATAAAATCCAAGTC
The DNA here is from genome assembly GCF_902686445.1 of Sciurus carolinensis. NCBI lineage: Eukaryota > Metazoa > Chordata > Mammalia > Rodentia > Sciuridae > Sciurus > Sciurus carolinensis. The sequence continues at coordinate 61,496,094 of NC_062232.1, read as the reverse complement.
TTAAATGAAGAGTAGTAATTAATACAATTTAAAGAAAGATGAAATTTAAGTGTGAGTGAAAGCACAAAGCCAAGCAACAGAGATTCTAAACTGCATCATATGGAATGAAAAGTTCTGTACTAGTTTTATACAGCAGCGTAAAAATGTGGATAAAACAGACATAAAGAGGTCTTTATGAAAGGTCTTATGTGACTATATATCTATACTACAAATGATGAGGAACCATTAAAGAATTTAAACTCATGTGTCATCATCACACTTGATTTAGATAGAGCTTTTTATGTAGTTGTAGTGTAGATGGATTTGAAACAGAGAAGAGGTATTTGAGAGAGTCAACAAAAATACTTTTGACAAAATGATCACTTACCAAATAACTGAAGCTGTTATAACCAAGATGTTGAGAAAATGAACTAGAATAGCAGCAGTAGAAAAAGGAACACATTGAAGAAATATATGTGTGTATGTGTGTGTGTTTGTGTGTGTGTGTGAAATCAGCAGGACCTAATGACTAATTAAATGTGAAATCCAAGTGAGAAGAAGTATAAGATAACCTAGCAACAAAAAGAAAAATGCCATCTTCAATTAAATTGAAAATATCATTTGAAGAACTCTTTCAAAAGGAAATGATGAGTTTAATTTTAGATATATTGAAGTGCCTGTGGGACAGAGATACCCAGCAAGAGTTAGAAAATAAGTGTTACATTTGAGGGAGAGAAATGTGGGATGGAAATATATATTCTGTCTATCTTATAATGCTGTTTAGATTAACAAAATAAAAAAATTAGTTTACATAAGGGGAGAGGGCAAAATTTAAAAAAAAAGTCACATAAAGAGAAGCATCAGAACATATGCATTCAGAGTGGAAAAAGGAAAGGAAGAGTATGGAAGACACATAAAAGTACAATTACATATGTACAAAGAGAGTAAGATTTGTTAAGTATGATGCTATTTACTCTATATAAACTGGTGGACAAAATAGCTATGGGTTTCTCCAGATAGGAAGCTTTTGTCCATGTGAGTAGATACTTACCTTACCAAAGCTCTGGATAATGGAGAATAATTTCATCGATATTTTTTTTAACTAAGGAACCAATTTGAAACTATTTTCCTGGTTGGAGAGAACTGTATGTTGAACTGTATTCTAAAAAATTATAAAGATGATTGCAAATCATATATTTTATACACAAACACACACACATACACACATGCACACACACTCAATTCCATGATTCTGAACTGGCTGCACTCCAGGAATTACTGCAAGTAACCTGGACATTTTGTGTTGCCTTCTCCAATTGAACAAATGACAAGAAGAGAGAGAACAGATTTAAATAGAAGTTGTACTATACAAAACAAAAAAATAATTACTTGACTACCAAGGAGATTTTTTTTTTTTTTTTGGCGGTACTAGGGATTGAACCCAGGGCCTTATATTTACGAGGCAAGCACTATACCATCTGAGCTACATCCCCAGTCCATACCAAGGAGATTAAGCACTAGAAAGAATAAAGATTAAAAAGTATCAACCACAGAGTTGTGCTTCATTGTCACACAAAATTATTGATAACACAGAGGAGATGGCAACCTAACTACCTAAGCCATGGTCTATATTAGAGTACCTCTGGCATTTCTTCAAGTTTGAGGTCTCTAGATTTTTTTAAGTTACATATGCAATACCATAATGCATAACTTGGAATGGTGCTTCTTCAACTAAATAAATCAGGCTCCAAGTATGAGCTATTTCTATAAAAATGAATATTCAAAGTTTAATTTGTCTATACAGAGAAAAAATTTTAAAAAGGTTTATTGACATGCTTCATTTGATCTTTTAGTCTGATATAACATCAATAACATACCAGATCTAATTTCTCTGGTCATGAGATGAATCAAACTATCTAGGTACAGTAATTATTGGGCTAATTTTTACATTTTTTACCTCAACCTGAAGTTCTCTCAATCTTGTTTATTGCCAAGTATTTCATATTTGAATTCTAGAAAGTGTAAAGGAACTATTTCATATTTCATACCTATTTTCTTGACTCCTCAATTTGGAAATGTGCTTTTCCAGGCCTTTCTGATTTTTTTAGGAAAAAAAGTCTTAGTTTCTGCAGATTGAATGCATCAATAATCCTATAATTTTTGGACTTTCAAAGAATCCTGGATTTTTCCATTATTATTTCTAAATTGCTTTTAGGGAGTAATTTTTTCCTTTCTTTTTGCTTTTTACCCATGTACATTTAACTCTGATGTTTTTCTGTTTTCATTCCCAACTTCCTCTTTGTGGAAAAATTGGGGTAAGCTCTGATCGACTACTGATATCCTTATCTTCTTTTTTGTTATTTTAAAGATAAGTAGATTTTCCACTTCAATTTGAATTTTTTAAAGTCATTTCAACTCTCTAGACATTGATTCTTACCACTATTCTTTGACACTTTGAAAATATTTGTAGACACCTGTAATTGTCCACACAATGTCAACAAGATACTCCTTATTGTAAACCTACTGACCAAGCTGTAGATAATTATCAAACTCATAATCTCTGTTTATTAAGACGTTATGGTTAATATCTTAAAATGGACTATTTGAGTTAAGGATGCATATCGTTTGTACGGTGTGCTGCTAATATTGATCTGTCACGTCAAGGTGAGGTTTGGAAACCTTCAGGGACACTATAAGTCTATAGGGGGGAAACTGCAATACCTCAGTTTCACACTGCTAAAGGGGAAGATACATGAATAACATGAGAAAATAAGGGAGGAAAGTGTCCCAAACAAACCTAGATGCTAAATCAATAGAATCCAATGACAGCATGGCAGAAGAAATGTCAGAAAGGGAGTTCAGAATGTACAAAATTAAAATGATCAGACAAGCAAACAATGAGATAAGAGAGTAAATGCAGGCATTGAATTATCATACCAATCAACATTTAAAAGAGGAAATGCAGGGAACAAAAGATCATTTCAACAAAGAGATAGAGATTCTGATAAAAAACAAACAGAAATCCTTGAAATTAAGGAAACAATAAACCAAATTAAAAACTCAACAGAAAGCATAACTAACAGGCTAGATGACTTGGAGGATAGAACCTCAGAGAATGAAGACAAAACATTTAATCTTGAAAACAAAGTTGACCAAACAGAGAAGATGGTAAGAAATCATGAGTAGAACCTCCAAGAACTATGGGATATCATGAAAAGACCAAAAATATGTTATTGAATGATGCATGGATAACAGAAGACAGCAGGGGGGAAATTAAAAATTCCTAGAGGTAAATGAGAACAAAGATACAACATATCAAAATCTCTGGGACACTATGAAAGCAGTACTAAGAGGAAAATTCATTGCATGGAGCAAATTCAATAAAAGAAGGAAAAGTCAATAAATAAACAACCTAACATTACAGCTCAAACCCCTAGAAAAAGAACAGATCAACACCAAAAGTAGTAAAACACAGGATATAATTAAAATCAGAGCTGAAATCACGAAATCAATGAAATTGAAACAAAAGAAAGAATTCAAAAAATTGACAAAAAAGTTGGTTCTTTGAAAAATTAAACAAAATTGATAATCCCTTAGCCACAGTAATGAAGAGAAGGAGAGAGAAAACTGAAATTATGAAATTACTAAAATCCATGATGAAAAAGGAAATATCAGGACGGACACTACTGAAATACAAAATATAATTAGAAGCAATTTTGAAAATCTATACTCCAACAAAATAGAAAATCTCAAAGATATCAACAGGTTTCTAGAGACTGAATCTGAAGGACATACACAATTTAAATAGATCAATTTCAAGCAATGAAGTAGAAAAAGTCATCAAAAGCCTACCAACAAAGAAGTAGAAAAAGTCATCAAAAGCCTACCAACAAAGAAAAGTCTGGCACCAGATGGATACCCAGCTCAGTTCTACAAGACCTTCAACGACGAGCTCATTCCAATACTCCTCAAAATATTCCATGAAATAGAGGAGGAGAGAATCCTTCCCAACTCATTCTATGAAGCTAAGATCATCCTGATACCAAAATCAGACAAAGACACATTGATGGAAGAAAATTTCAGACCAATATCCCCAATGAATATAGACATAAAAATTCTTGACAAAATTTTAGCAAATTGCATACAAATACATATTAAAAAGATAGTTCACCATAATCAAATGGGTTTCATCCTAGGGATGCAAGGTTGGTTGAACATCCAAAAATCAATAAATGTCATTCACCACATCAACAGGCTTATACTTAAGAATCACATGATTATTTCAATAGGTGCAGAAAAAGCATTTGATGAAATACAGAACCCCTTCATGCTTAAAATAATAGAAAAATAGGGATATTAGGAACATACCTCAACATTGTAATGACTATCTATGCTAAGCCCACGGCCAATATCATTCTAAATGGAGAATAACTGAATGCATTCCCCCTAAAAACTAAAACAAGGCAGGGAAGCCCTCCTTCCCCACTTCTATTCAACACTGTCCTTGAAACTCTAGCCAAAGCAATTAGACCAAAGAAATTAAAGGGATACAAATAGGAAAGAACTCAAACTATCACTATATGTCTATGACATGATTCTTTATTTAGAGGAACTGAAAAATTCTACCAGAAAACTTCTAGAAGTCATAAATGAATTCAGTAATGTAGTAGGATATAAAATGAATGCTCATAAATCTAATGAATTTTATTCATAAGTGATGAATCCTTTGAAAAATAAATTAGGAAAACTGCCCCATTCACAATAGCCTCAAAAAAAATAAAATACTTGGGAATCAACCTAACAAAAGAGGTGAAAGACCTCTACAATGAGAACTACAGAACATTAAAGACAGAAATTAAAGAAAACCTTAGAAGACGGAACATTCTTACATGTTCTTGGATAGGCAGAATTAATATTGTCAAAATGGCCATACTTCCGAAAGTGCTATACAGATTCAACACAATTCCAATTAAAATTCCAATGATATACCTCATAGAAATAGAGCAAGCAATCATGAAATTAATTTGGAAGAACAAAAGACACAGGATAGCCAAAGCAATACTTAGCAAGAAGTACATAGCAGGGGGTATCACAATACCAGAACTTCCACTACACTACAGAGCAATGTCCTGAGACTTTCTGTGAGGCTGATTTTAAAGGCAATGGACTTCTTAATCAGGCAGAAGAAATTTCTAAGCAGTATTGTATTTGGGCAGTGGCATGGTATTACTGGTGGCTTTTAGCTAAGTTTATTGTGATATTCAGGAGCAGAAAGTTGAGCAAATTTTTGAAAAACTTGTACTTCAAAGTTGGGAGTAAAACTGAGGCTAAGGTAGTGACAGCTATTAAAAGACATTCCTGCTACTAAAAAATGCTAAAGACTTTGCCTACAGAAAATAAGAAAGATAGCTTGAGGGCATCTCAGGCATTGGCAAAACCACAGGAATCTCAGGCTCAAGGGAATAAGAGTAAAAATTCCTTTGAGATCACTGGGGTACCCTGCTTGCATAATGTGGCCTAGGAAGTTGTTGCACCATGCTCAGCCACTCAGGTACTTAGAGCCTGTTACAGCTATGTGCTAGAGGCTTGGCTACTGCTCAACAGGGTTTGCCACCAACCTTGTGGTGCTGGTTCTGCAGCACTGTAGGATGCTAGTGTTAGGAGGTCATAGAGGCTTCCACCGAGATTTCCAAGGAAGGTCTGGGAGGCCAGGCAAAGAGCAGCAAGTTCAGAGTCTCTGCAGGTTGCCATTAATAGGGTGATGCAAGGAGATGTAAGGGAGGAGCCAAAGTTATAGTGGTGATTGCCACAATTGAGAGATGCCAGTAACATGGTACATCTTCTGAGGAAATCAGCAGGAATTGAGAACAGACAAGCAACCAGCAAAGTCAGAGGGGTAGAGCTTCACAATCCCTTTGCAGAGAACACCAGAATACCATGTGCTCCAAATGCTGGACATGGATCTATACGATTTGTTTACCCAGCTGAATTTCAGTCTTACTTTGGTTGCATCCCTTCTTTGTAAGCCCCTTTTTTTCTGAATGGAAATGTTTACTCTGTACCTTTGTATATTGGACACATGTAACTTGCTTTTGATTTTTATAAAGCTCACAATGCATGTTTGCCTTGAATCCCAGATGAGACTTTAGACTTGAACTTTTGGGCAATCATGGAACTGCTTAGACTATGGTGACTCTTGGAAATAGACTAAATGTATTTTGTTTTGTGAGATAAGCAAGAGCTTTTGGGGGCGAGGGGTGGAATGTTATGGTTTAGATATATGGTTTCCCCCAAAAGCTCATGTATGAGACGATGCAAAAAAGCTTAGAGGTTAAATGACTGGGTCATGAGAGCCTTAATGCAATCAGTGAATTAATTCCTAGATAAGGATTAACTGGTTAGGCAAGGTGGTGTACACCTATAATCCTAAGAGCCTGGGAGGCTGAGGCAGGATGATTGAGAGTTCACAGCCAGCCTCAGCAAAAGTGAGGTGCTAAGCAACTCAATGAGACCCTGTCTCTAAATAAAATACAAAATTGGGCTGGGGATGTGGCTTAGTGGTCAAGTGCCCCTGAGTTCAGTCCCCGGTGCCCCACCAAAAATAAAAAGGATTAACTGAGTGGTAACTGAAGGCCAGCAGGCTATGGGTGGAGGAAGCAGGCCACTGGGGGTATGTGCCTATGGGGTATACACTTTGTATCTGGTGAGTGGAGACTCTTCCTTCCTGGTATGATGTCTTGAGTCACATTCCTCTAACACCCTCTTCTGCCATGATGTTCAGCCTCACTTCAAGTCCTGAGAAATGGAGCTGGTTGTCTATGGACTGAGACCTCTGAAACCATAAGCCCCAGATGACTTTTTCCTCCTCTAATTGTTCTTCTCAGGTCTTTAAGTCATAGAAGCAAAAAAGCTGAAAAAACAAATATTGACTCTAATATCGTGTACAGGATTTGGCAAGTCACCTCACCACTATGATCCTCAGTCTGCTCTCCTGTGAAATGAAAGCACTGAACTAGATATTTTCATAAATTTATTTATTTATTTTATTTATTTACTTATTTATTTATGTGGTGCTAAGGATTGTACCTAGTGCCTCACATGTACTAGGCAAGCATTCTACCACTGAGCTACAACACCAGCCCTGAACTAGATCTTTAGGGTATTTAAGATCTTTAAGTATCTCTATTTTTTTTTATAATTCTGTTCTACAAAGACATAGGTCATCTATACTAAGAATACTAAACAAAACTAACTTACTTAAAATTATCATTATTATAGTTTTCATTTTGGTTTCAGTATAAAAAGTGAAGAATATCCTTGGTTCCTCTGTTACTTTAGCACAATTATCCTGAGAAGCTGAGCTACTGTTCTGCAACCTCTCTGGGCAGATGAATGGAACTAGAACTGGCCATTCTGCCTGTGGCCCCCAAAAGTTAATGCTTATCTCACAATAAAAAATACATTTAGGCCATTTCCAGCCTCTCTGTGACGACTATGAAATTCAACACATTATTCTTCTCTCATATCTTGTGTTACTAACCACAAACTTTAAATTCCTAGTAAATTCCTCAGTTCATGAACTTTAACAAAAATATCATAATTTACTAAAAGCTATTTTCTAGCTCTAGTGTAGAACGAATTTAAAATTAGTATTCTTTATGCCAAAATTATGTTTTAAATAACATAGCTAACTAGTTTGAACAGGAACCAACATATATAATTTCTAAAATGATCCAAACTGTCAAAATATTTAAATCAAATCTTAACCTGGCACTTCTCGTGGTTCAAATGCTTAAATTGGATTCTACTTTATTTTTTGTTATAACTGTGTGGTAGCAGATCTCTCATCCAGAATGGTAGTAATTTAAAATTTATTCAACAAATAAGAATATGTATTTCTATACTAAAAACCTGAATTTTACTCACATCTTATAAATTGTCTGATTTTTTTGTCTGCCAATTGAGTTAAAAATAAGGAGATCTTATTATGGCATCTTACTTTTGTGTTATAGTAGATGGGAAGGAAACATGATGATATAACTACAGGAAGTAGAATATGAGCTCTAATGATTTGTGTTTGCTTATCTTTTAAATTATTGTAATATTTCCATAAATGACAATGGATAAATAAGAGACAACTGATATCTCTGTCTCATCCATGTGTTTCTGAAACCTGTAAAACATTTTTAATATTGTACAACTCCAAACAAATGACCATTGATATGGTTCTACAAATTAAAAGAGAGTCAACCAGGTTTTTATTACTAAGATATTATCCTTGATATCCATATTTGATTGCTAATAAATATATCCCAAGGAATAAATAAGCCGTACATCATTTAATTATATGAAAACCAGAGTTTCATAGCCTCCAAGTTAAGTTTTGAAGTAGAGTTCTTTAATCGACCAATACAAACATAACTCTAGAGTAGGAATAGGTATTAATCATTGAATGTGCATTCCATCTAGCTGTTGTAGTATCTGAAAATAATTTCCTTTTCCCATTGGCCTATCCAAATCTTTTAAGTCTGACCTTTTCCATGAAACTTTGAGCATTCTAGTCAACACTATTCTTTATTACTTAGGGTCAATGATTCAAAGTTATCACTTAAATGTTCTTTAATAATTCAGTATATGCTAGTTTGAATTCTACAACCAAGCTGTATCTTCCCTGAGGAGAGGATTCATGCATTACATTTCTTATTCAAACAGAACTGGATAAAAATGGAAGGTATCTAAAACTATGAACTAACTGAATAAAAGGTATCCACAGACTATAATTACATCAGTACAAAAATATATGTAGAAGTTTCCTTCAAAGAACTTTCTAGAAAGAAATTAATTCCAACAGTCTGCTCCACACAAAAAGGTAAACTACTGGTTGAAATAAAATCTGTGTATTCTCTGTGAAGTGTGTAACCTAAATTTTTCCTATAATTTCAAGATTCAAAAGAGTTATTTCTAGACCATTTTAGAGAAGGAAGATATACTTTATGTACAACCAGAGAAATAAGTTTTACCCCATTTGTTTAGAATGAATCAAAATAAATAAATTAAAAAAAGATATATCCACACTTACATCACTAAAATACTTCATATAGTTAAAAACAATTAACCAGAATGTGTTTCCTGGTATTACAAGTTATTGTTTTCCTTTAATTTCTTTTAAGTAAATATTTTTGGTTGACAATGGACCTTTACTTATTTCTATGAAATGCTTAGAATTGAACCCAGTGCCTCACACATGCTAGGAAAGCACTCTACCACTGAGCCACACCCCTGCCCCTTTTACTTTTAATTTTAAAGCAACTTGCAATATAAATCTTCTTTTGTGTTGTGGAAGATATATTTCCCTTTAAAAAGAAATCTAATATGGGTATTCTAACAATTTTAATAACTAAAATTGCAGAATCACTTGTTAAGTAACATTTAATTATACTATTCATAAAAATATGAATCACTAAATTAGGAATAATGTTGTTAGCACCAAAATTGATTAAATGTTATCATTATTAGCCCAAACACATGTAAAGTTTATAAGAGTATTTTATACCTCTAATTTTGTTTGAAGCTGATTCATGCTTAGTTACTTTTATCAAATTATTTAATAGATTTAAAATAAAGACTGCTGTTTGTATTAAACAGGAATTTCCAACTTCAGAAAGACTCGCATAATGAGAAAGATGATTTTAGGAGATATGGTTGGCTGCTGAAAATAAACTAAGAATTTATTTTCTTCTAATTTGTCTTTTCTAAAATCACTTCTCAAATGTTTGCATACATCTACCAGTTAGTGATGTGACTGAATATTAAGATAGCTCTCTGAATTAAAAGTATAACTCTAATTTTAAAAGTGATAATAAAATCTCATCAGTATCAAAGTTCCTATACTAAGTTTCAACTATTTAAAGGAACTCTATTGGTTCTAGGCTTTACCACACAAAAATAAAAAGGTAAAAAAACTGTTGTGTCAATCTGCAACTAAAACAAAACAGAACAAAACTATACTACAGAGTAATAGTAACAAAAATGGCATGGTATTGGCACCAAACTAGACAGGCAGACCAAGGGTACAGAATAGAAGATACAGAGACAAACCCACATAAAAACAGTTAACGCATACTAGACAAAGGAGCCAAAAATATACAATGAAGACAGCCTCTTCAACAAATAATGCAGGCAAAACTGGAAATCCATATGCAGTAAAATGAAATTAAACCTCTATCTCTCACCCGGCACAAAACTCAACTCAAAATGGATCAAGGACTTAGGAATTAGACCAGAGACCCTGCACCTAATAGAAGAAAAAGTAGGCCTGAATCTTCATCATGTTGGCTTAGGATCAGACTTCCTTAACGAGACTCCCAAAGGACAAGAAATCAAGTAAGAATTAATAAATCAGATGGATTCAGCAAAGGAAACAAAAAATAATGTGAAAAGAGCCTACAGAGTGGGAGACAATCTTTACCACATGCACTTCAGATAGAGCACTAAATTTATAAAGTACTTACAAAACTTTACAGCAAAAATACAAAAAAAAATCAATAAATGAATCAAGGAACTGGATGGACACTTTTAAAGAAGAAGATATACAGGTGATTAAATAAATATATGAAAAAGTGCTCAACATCTCTAGTAATTAGAGAAATGCAAATTAAAACAACTCTAAGATTTCATCTTACTCCAGTTAGAATGGCTATTATCAAGAACACAAACAATAATAGATGTTGGCTTGGATGAGGGGAAAAAGGCACACTCTTACATTGCTGGTAGAGTTGCAAATTGGTGCAGCCACCCTGTAAAGCAGTGTGGAGAATCCTCAGAAAACTTGGAATGAACCCACCTCTTGACCCAGTTATCCCACTCCACAGTTTATTCCCAAAGGACTTAAAATTAGCAAACTACAGTAACACAGTTTCATCAATGTTTATAGCAGCTCAATTCACAATAGCTAGATTGTGGAACCAACCTAGATGCCCTTCAACAGATGAATAGATAAAGAAACTGTGGTATATATACACAATGCAATATTACTCAGTCATAAAGAATAATAATATTATGGCATTTGCAGGTAAATGGATGGAATTGGAGAATATCATGCTAAGTGAAATAAGCCAGTCCCCAAAAACCAAAGGCTGAATGTTTTCCCTGATAAGTGGATGATGATATATAATGGGGGTGGGGGGTTGGAGGGTGAAAGAAGAATGGAGGAACTTTAGATTGCTTAGAGGGAAATGAGAGGGAGGGGGTATGAAAAATGGTGGAATGAGACCAACATCATTACCCTATGTACATGTAAGATTACACAAATGGCATGAATCTACATCATGCACAACCATAGAAACAAAAAGATGTACCCCATTTGTGTACAATGAATCAAAATGCAATCTGTAAAAATAAATTTTAAAAAACCAGGTATGATTCTTTATTAAACAAATAAATGAAATGATCTGGTTCTAAAGAAGGTTATAGGTTAATTGAACATATAAGGAACACATATAAATATGTAATAATAATTTATGTGAGAGTATGCTACACAGCTTATACAATTCTGAATGTCTGATACCAAATTTCTAGATGATACCTTGTCAGAAGTTTTTAAAGCTTTTACTTAATGTTAAGAAGTGTAGTACCCGAGTATTAACATATCCATGCATAAGTTCTTTGCATGATATAAGTCTATTAATATTAACTAAATCTTCATCTTAATTGGACTGTTTCCTACAAATTCCAGTAGAACTTACTCTGAGTCTAAATTACAGAAAATAGGTTGAATTTGCATTTACCTGGTTAAGTTGACTTTAAATTCAACTTTACAAAGAGTTGTAACAAAGGTGAGTAAGTGAATTAGTAAGAAAAGAAAAAGAAAATTAAAGAATGAGTCAGTCCCCCAAAAAACAAAGGTTGAATGATTTACTGATATGTGAAAGCTAACCCACAATAAGTAGGGGGGAGAACATAAGTTTAGAGAAATAGACAATGCACATTGAGGGGAAGGGTAGGGGATGGGCAAAGGAAAGAGTGGAATAAATCTGACATAACTTTCCTATGTACAAATATGAATACACCACAGAGAATATCACCAAGCACATTCACAAGAAATTACTTTAAAAAAATAACTATAGGTAAATGGCAAAAAAATCAATAGAGGGAAGGGAGCAGGGAGTGGAGAACGGCAAGGGGAAGGAGACGTACTGGATTCTAAACTAGAATATGATATATTCCATCCTTTAATTATTATATCAAAACAGATTCTACTGTCATGTGTAACTAAAAAGAAAAAATAAACAACATAAAAAAGAAAATTTAAGAACAACTACTAAGAAAGAAAAAATAAAAGTAACAAAGAAATACTACTGGTTGAAACAAAACAGAGTATACAGGTATACTTATAATGGAGGATATGCTTGTCAAATACATGCCTATATCTTTTTTCCCATACTTTCCAAAGTTGAACAATGGTTTACTTAAACCATACTTTACTAGGGAATGAAACCTATGAAATTATGCTATATCCATTCACAAATATACCATAATAAATCCCACTTATGTATATAATTATCATCTACTAATTAAAATAATAAAAATAGCAATAAAGGGAGATCAGTAGAATAGAGCAAACAGATCAGGAGGAGTTGAGCAAAAGGGAAAGTATTAGGGAATGAGATTGATCAAATTATGTTACATACATGTATGAATATGGCATAACAAATCCCACTATTATATATAATCATACTGCACCAAAAAAACGTAGTTTGCTTATTAATGAAATTGTCAAAAGTAATTTTCAAGATGATCTTTTCTACTCTGTTAATATGTACATCTTAAATGATGAATTATCTGGAGGCTGAAATTTTAACAAATGAGTCCTAATTCATCCTAACCTGATATATGATCTTTAACAAGTTAAATAACTCCTCTTTAACCCTCTAATTTATAAATTTATGTATCATTAAACTTTTTACCTTACCTCCAGTTAATGAAATTTCAGTTAGATAGATTTGAAGTACTGGATGGTTTCTTTTTACAGAGAATTAAATCTGAAAAAAGGAGGTAAGAGAAAGTTATTAATTTTTGTGCAGTATGGATCACTGCCTGGTTCTGAATAAAGCTTTAATTTAGTACTCAACTTAGAAATGGGCCAGGTGAATTCAGTTACCATACAAATTCACTGTTTTGCTTTTAGGCAACTAATATATACAATCATTTGTGAAATAAAATTTTAAACTTTCCTTGGCCAATATGGAATTCGATATATTTTGTGTTCAAGTGATCGTCTTACTGAAAGCTTGTGTGAAAAGACTGTTATACAATTTGAGTAAGTTGCTTTCATCTAGAGCCAAGAGCACCTATGGTTGACTTCTCATAGATCCATATTTTATCATACATTATTAGTTTGAATCTGCTTTTAATTGAATGTTTTATATTTAATTATTATGGTGGAGTGAATTATATCTATTTTCATTACATACCTTCACATGCCTTTCCCCAATATTCATTTTAGAAAATAATTACGTGCATGGAAATATCAACTTTTAATTATACCTGTGACAGTTTGCTTAAAACAGTCTTTAAAATCATGAGGTTCAGATGAAAAATTTGTGATCAACATGTGATCAATAGGGCTACACAAATCAAATATGAAAATAACCTGATATACTTACACTTTGTAGACCTTTGCCTGATATATTTTCTCTCTTTTTTTTTTTTTTATTTAGGGGGTCTGTTACCAGCAGACAGACATGTTACTAGTGACTATCGGAGTGGCTAGAATATTCTGGACCTGGGGAGCTGAGGAAGCCGGGCCCGGATGATTGTTGCTGCAAGTACTTCGATATGGTCAGGGAATATGGGGATCGAACCCAGAACTTCGTGCTTGCAAGGCAAGCACTCTACCAACTGAGCTATATATCCAGCCCCTATATTTTCTCTTATAGATAGTCTTTTCTGGTTACTGAGTAACACCATAAAAAGTCATTCTGGATCAGACCCATAGTCCATCTAGCTCAGTATTCTGTTTCTGATATGTCTGTTATGTTGTACTGAGCACACAGTATTTCATTGAACTCTTCTTGATATAAGCAGGCATAACTGATTTCTAAGGCACAAATCCCAAATAAAAGTCAGTTCTTCCATAAAATGCATGCAAATTTACCTCCTTTCTGAATATTCATTTTCAGTATATAAAACCTTTTAACATATAAAATAGTACTTTTTTATTTATCATATATTAGCTATTTCTATCCTATGTCCCAAAAATTCCACTTCGAGAATATACCTTAAAGAATTTTTGAAAATGTGCACAGTGAAACACATGAAACACTGCATTACTGTAGCACTGCTTTCAAATGAAAAAAAAATTATTAAAGATAACTAAAGGTTCATAAAGAGGGTAAGAGATAAATAAAACTTGCCATATTTATGTGGTAAATAAATGTAGACACTGGGTTAGAACTCAAAAACAATATTGAACCTAGATATATACTAAGTGTAATAACTGTATATTTCCAAGTACATATAAAATATTATATATTATTCATTAATGTATATTTATGTATAGAAAGGGACACACGGTATCTCATGAAAGTAGTTGTCTCCAGGAGAAAGGAGGAAAGAATGAAACCAGTGAATGTAGTCAAAGGAGAATTCAACCTACCTTTATTGTACTTTTAAAAATGAAAGGACTTAAAGCAAGGATGACAAAATATTAACTGTTCTAAATTCTCAGAAAAGATGAAAACATGGTAGCCTAATATATTATTTTATTTGTTTTATTTTAAGAATTTATTATAAAAACATTTCTCATAAAACTACAAAGAAAATCATGTAATATTGAAAGAATATGTGATTAAACTTATTTAAAATTTAAAATTGAGAATGTCTTTCAAAAAGAGTAGTCTGAGGCAAAAGATCACCTATTCTTAGATGCTCAAGATCACAGGAACAAATTTATATTTATCATATAATGTGTGATTTTACACACTGTAATTCAATCAACTTTTGCCTATTATTACTATACAGAAGATTATTAAACAATATGTTCTGATCAAAGCCCTTCTGGTACTTGATTTTACTGTTTTTCTCTGGCACCTTTCTATGTCTAAACATTAATTCTTTTACAAAGAATAATGGACAGAAATGCCTCAATTTTTCTAAGCACTAAGCTTATTTTTATATTATTATGTTTTTCCCTTCTGTTTCAATTATCATTCCTCATGATGCTTATCTCTCTTTTTTTTTTGGCTACAGAGGTCACTATCATTTCTAAGATCCTCTATTTTAAGCATTCTAACTTTACAAAATAATTGAACTCATCACAGTAAAACTATCAAATAAATACTATCCTTGCTCTTGAAAATGAGGAAATAAAAACCAAAAGAACTTAAATGCACTGTCCAAGTTATTTAATATAAGAACCAGAAAATCAAACCTAGTTGTGAATGAGTTCAAATACCCTGTTCTTTCCACTGTCTCCAAAGTAAAAAGAAAAACACCACAAAGACTTTCAAAGTCCCTTTCCTGTATTTCCATTTTACTGACCGTAGTAAAGTAGTTCAGAAGTTAAGGGTTATATGATTGCTTTGTCCTTGTTGTTATGTCTGAAAAAGAGGAGGGTAAACTGTTTTCTGGCTGTTGTTATTATCCATTTTATTGGTTTAATGTAAAGGCAGTATTCAATGGTTCTAGAGCAAGACTGTAGTTTTTAACTAGAGGTAATGTATTCTGGAGGATATTAGACAATGTCTACAGACATATTTGCTTTTTACAATTAGGAGATGTAGGTTCTTACTGTTATGTAGTGGGTAGAGATGAAGAATGCTGCTAAATATTCTACACAGCACAGGACAGCCCCCTAAAACAAAGAACGGTTCAGTTCAAAATATCTGTAGTATTATTTGAGAAAATCTGATTTAGAGGTTAAGATTTATGGACTACCTTATAGAATATTCAAAAGTGACAGAATGTATGTAACTAATGCAGAGAGCTCAAAAAAATTACAAAACATGCTAACTCCAGGATTAACTTAGAATTTTGACTTGAGACTCCAGACCTGATTAATCTAAGCTGAAGTGTGGTAAAGTTTTAAGAAAGTGATAATAAACAAAAGCAGAATTTGTATTTAAATGTATAAGTTCAATAGCCAGTAAAATGGGTTGAGGAACAGAACAGTGGTCTGTTCTATAAATATATATATATGTATATATATATTTTACCTTGTGTTCATCTGTGTTGATAAAAGTCTCTTATTTTTGCTTTTTCTTTCCTTAAGAATTTTCTTCAAACACCTTCTGGACAGTAAAATAACAAAGATAATGAAAATTTGTAATTAAAAATGTCTTAAGTTGTTGAGACTGCCTCAGTCTCCTGAGTTACTGGGATTACATGTGTGGGCCACCACATCCAATTACAATTCACATCTCTTAAAATGCATTCTTCAAAGTATAAATAGGTGAAATATAGTATATCTGAGTTTATCAATATGTAACGGATGTGGCTTTAAACTTTGATGTTTAAAGTCAACCCGGTCCCAAAATAACTTGGAAAAGGAGATAAAAGTGCCTGCCTATTTAGGTGAGACAGGGTAAGGAGGTATTGCTAAATCTGGAGAAATGAAGAAATAAAACCAAGATCCAAAACAACCCTAAGCATTAAGACATTTGAATAAACATAACAACGACTGAAAATAGTGCCTAAGGTGAAAGAGTAAAGTTATATTTTTAAAGATAACATTTGTCTTTTTAAAAGTTACCATTAATAATTTCTATGAAAAAATAAGTATATCCAGATTTTATCCTAACATGTTTAGGGAACTAAAATAAGTTACTGATCCTAAGTGTTTATTCATATATGTGTTAAAGTAACATTAATACCTTCTTACAGGGAACATTAATCTGGAAACAACCAATGATGATAAATTACTGGAATACTACAGAGCAGTGAAAATATATGAACCTAATGATGCACTAAAACAGAATTGCAGAACATTATGATGACTTAAAAAAGCAAGACACAGAATAAATGCAGTATGATTTCATTTATACAAAAATATTTAAAAATACAAACCTAAATAACATTTAGAGATGGAAATATTCTGGCAAAACTATAAAGAAAAGCAATGAGGTTATACATAAATTCAATACAGAGGCTGTCTCTTGATGAGTGAAGTAAAGAATACTGTTTGATAGGTGTATACAAGGGAATTTATAGAAAATGGTAATTTTCTCTTAAATTGGAAGATAGGTCACAAATGTGTATTTGCTACGTTGCCTTTGTTCATTATGTGCACACATTTTACAAAAGTTATTTGTAGGTATTCATTAATTTAACAACGAATTTTATAGTCTTTAATATTTTCTCTGCAATAAAAATGTTCTATAACAGACACCCATTTGTTGTTTTCAACAGTAACAGTTATAATATATACTTTATATAGTTCCGTTTGTGTGCCTAAGTTAACATTTTCCAAATAAAGTTTTAAGAAATCAGATATTCAAGAAAAAATACGAAGGTAATTTTTGGAATCAAAATTAGTACAGAACTCATAATAATAAAATAAACTCTTAAGTGGTTAGTTCAGGCAATATAATTGTCTTAAAGATGGGCCTTAACAGTGATATCTTTAACTGAACAAATATTTTCACATCTTAAAAAATTATCCTCTAAGGATATGTCTCTTATGAAATCCTGCAATTTACAAAGAACATTGTAAACATGTTTTCAAAAGGCTTATTCTTATAGGTTGGCTAATACATATAACAGTAAGAATTAAATATTAATATGTGTAAAATATGGAAATGCTTAAATCTGAGCAGATTGTTCCAGTCTATATATAGATTTATTGTAAAGAGCGATGTTAAAAACTACTAAGCCACTAAGGAGGATCTTCTCTAAAAAAAATCTATGTCAAAAAAACTAAAAATAAAGTTCTCCAAAAGTGATAAACAATTGTTTTTCTAGTATGCAAACTGATAAAAAAAAATGCTTGTTTCTGTAAAGGAAGTATTGTATCTGAAATAACGTGCGGTAAAATGTAATCTCAATAAAATTCCCCCATGGAAGTTATTTCAAGATTGCAGTTCTCCGGTACCTTGTATTCAAAAGGTTTTTTTTTTTTTTTTTTTTAACCAGCCTTGAGGGCTCATAATTAGGTAACACTCTGAAGACTATAACCAATCACCATTAATACAAATAATAAAACAAGAGTTTTTATAACTATTTAGGCTCAAAGGCAAATGATCCTACGGATAAAAATCTTATCAATTATATACGCATTTCTCCCACATGCAGATATTTTACAGATGAGAAAAACTTTTAAAACCAAATTTCTTGAATTCCTCAGAAGGAGAATCGGTTAGGCTTATGTTTCAAAACTAATGCTTTTTAGGTTTGCCTTGAAATTTCTGAGATTTAAATTGAAATGTAGCAATTTCAACGGCAATGACCCCTTCCCATGAAGCCTGGATGTCATCTAATAAACTACCTTTTGACATAAGTCACATATTTAACGCCAACAACTACCCTGTAATTGTCCCCACCCATTATAATTCATAAAGATTGCGTAGTAAATGTCGTATCTTATATTGTTTACGGTAAAATGAAAAAAACAGTATGAATATATACTTCGTAGCAACATTACCTCTTAAGTCTAACCTTACTTGGTCTTCTCCTTCCAGCATAAAACTTTAAGGATCATTGATCTTTTAAAAACCTCCAACTGATCTTCACAACTCGAAATTACCAACCGCGTTAAAAGCCCCCGAACACTTATTTTATACTCTTATATTTTTAGAAATACTTCAAAAAGCCCTATACCTTTTTCCTTCATCCGTTAGGATTTAAGCTCTGAGAACAGAGATGAGGGGCCAGGGATAATGTCAAATCTGAGGGAAGAGGTGGGGCGGAAGGTTAAGAGTTCCGACTAAGACAAAGGAAAGAACTAGAAGGTAGGCTGGCCGAAGAAAACCGTTAGGCGCTGTGTTAGACTAACTACACCTGAAGGACCCCAGGGGGAGGGGCGTAACCTCTTGCCCTCGAGCCCTCTACTGCCCCCAAGCGACTGGAATTCATCCTAACCGTCGCTCCTTGTGGCAGCCATTTGGCGTTGCTCAGCCCCGCCCCTAGGACGCACATGGCTCCACCCCCGGCCCCGCCCCCAGGGCGCATATGGCTCCACCCCCCACCCCACCCCGCGCCAGGTGGCAGCAGAAACAGGAAGTAGAATTGCAAACCTACAATCTGGCAGGCTGCGAGGGTCTATTACGGGAATTGCAGGCAAATTCCGTCTAATTCATAACTTGTATACCTGACCCCGCGTGTCACCACCAAAAAAAAAAAAAAAAAAAAAATCGTAGGACTATGTCCTATATGAAGAGTATCCTTTTAGGTCTGAAAAGTGGTCCCTGCACCTGGGGAGCGAGGGAGGGACTGGGACTGGGACCCTGGGAGGCGCGGTTACCTTTTTGGTACAGTAGTGGAAGAGTGAAAGTACCGGTGTGAATTCATAGTCTCCAACTACTTGTTACTACTTGATGGTAGGTGCTCCCATCCTAGAATCAGGGAAAGTGTTTCCGCTTCGGAAAGACTCAGGAGTCGCCACACTTGATATTATTGAGAGCGTACCCTGCTTCCTTGAGGACTTTTAAAAAATTTTAACCTGTCCTTTCAGTGAATGTGTCCTCTTCTTTTGAAATTGTTGGGGAATGGTTTGAGAACAGAGGCAAGGCAGTAGGAGTTAGCCAAAGGTTTTGGGTAGAGGTATAGTTTCTGAATGTAATATGAAGGCAAACAAGCTTTTGGTAAACTACTTCCTTTGTTTTGAATGTAAGTGACTGGTAATAAGATACTACCAACCTTTCAAACTGATGAATGCTTGTTAATTTAATGCCAGAGGAAACCCAATATAGTTTCCTAAAGCTAAAAAATTCATTAGTTAGACCTGTGTTCCCACTTAAACGAAATTAGGTTGGAGCTTAGATTCAAGTTTTGTGAAGCCCCCAATTGGAGAAGGATGAAAGTGTTTTACACAATTGAAATGCCATCACAGGAGCTCCATATTTCAATAATTCCTTAAAGAGAAATTCCAGGTTTTGGCACTATGGAATAATTTGGTAACTTTGTATTTTCCATTGAATAAATTTTAGCAAAACGATAAAATGTAGATCATAGTTAATTGACAGCTCATGTTAAAGCTTTTTTGGCTTTGGGGAATTAAATTACATCATACTGAGAATATTGCTAACTTGACATCATATTCACTACTGGGTAAAATAAACGAAAATGTGAACCCTTAAGAGGGATACAAATAGGTCATATAATGAACAAAGTAGATGAGTAAAAAGGACCACTTAAGTCCTACAGTTTAAAAATAACAAAAACAGTGTAGTTATACCAGGAGGCAAGAACACCAGATTATCCATCAGAAGATCAATATTTAATACCAGTTTCTGTTAAAAAATAAAACCTGTTGGGGCAAGTCATATATCCTCCATCATGCAAAGTGGATTCTATATAAAACATAATAACTGAAATACCATCCTTATAAAATTGTTGTGAAGGTTCAATGAAATGGAAGTATCTACCTGATTGTGAAGTTTTCAACATGTTTAGTTTGAAGAAATAACTTATATTGTTATCTTTTCACCCAGAACTTTTGGAAGAATTGGAGCTAATATCTCTAAAATTGTTTTTGTTCTCTACTCTAATAATGTAGTTTGTTGATTTCCAGTAATACTATAACAGGTTACTGATTTTCTTTAATTAAAAAAGTATGCCTGCCAGGCACAGTGGCACAAGCCCTTAATCCCAGGAGTTCTGGCGCCTGAAACCAGAGCATGGGAAGTTCAAAGCCAGCTTCAGCAACTTAGCAAGGCTCTGTCTCTAAATAAAATATTTTAAAAGGGCTGGGGATGTGGTTCAGTGGTAAGGTGCCCCTAGTTTCAGTCGCCAGTACCAAAAAGAAAAAAAAGGAAAAAATAGTTTCTTCGGATTATAGGAGAGAAGAATGACATATGGACCTAAACTTGTCTTCCATAAATTACTTGAACTGAACTTAAAGAATATTTATTAATCACCTTAATAAAATGCAAAAATTTCATTGTTGTATACAGCTAATTTTGCTAACATAATTCAGTTACATGTTAATTTTAACTTCTGTCTTTGGACAATTAAACACCCTGAATTTGTCAGTGTGTTTTGGCAAATCTCACTTTAAAGAACTTAATAAAATGGCCAAATTTATTTGTTGTGACATATTCATGTTGGTATTTTATAAGCATTTACTAGCAATAGTTATAAAGTGTGTAGGGAGACTATAGTTAGATTAACTACAGGAATGAAACAATAATAGAAAAATATGGGATACTTCCCTGGTCCATGCTGTTGCTTTTTTCCTCTACATTATTACTCTTCTTGTGGTTAACTTATACCTAATTTTATTGTTAAAATTAGCTCAAGTATGATTCATTTACTGAAAAATTCTGTCTTTACTAGCCCTTTACCATTCCTGTCAACCTAGGAATTTAAAAGTACTATTTCCTATCAGCTCCTACTCTGTTCTTTTCCCATCTCTTTTTTCCATCCATCCTAACCTCCCCATTATTGTTGTAATCAAGTTTCCTTATCTCTTTCATTAGACTGAATTACTAGAGCATAATGTCTTTTTCTCCATATCCTTATTTCATCAAATGACACTGAGTCCGTACTGGGCACAAAAAGAGTAAATTACCTTTATTAATAGTTAATTATTAACATGTATTTGAGTCTCTGCTATGGGCTAAATAATGCACCAAGACTGTGGGTCATTGAAAGTTATAAGTTATGTTTCCAAACTTGAGCAGCTTTTGTTCTAGTGGAGCCAGAATATGCATAGGTGGGAGTAAATAGCAATGTAACATAGCACATACTAATTTAAATGAGTGCTTCCTTGTTCTTGTATTCAGCAGTTATTCCTCAGTTATCTCTAGGTGCAGTTGTCCCACTGGTAAAATTAGAGGACTTGACAAATGGTTTATAATGCTCTTTCCAGTTCTGATGATCTGAACAGTAATTTAATTTCAGACTATTTCCCTGAAACACACAAGTAGTGATCAAGATGCTGGGAACCTAAAAAAGGGGAAAGTTGGATACATAGTGTCACTTTTCAACAAATATATGACTAGACAATTTATTGTATTAGTACTCCTGATTTATTCTGGGAAAGTTACACAGGGAATATTTTTATTTCCTTCCTTTTACTTCCGTTTTTTCCTAACCTTTACTCTTTTATGCATCTGGAGGATTGCATAATCCTATTGTTGGTACTTGAATGAAATAGCTTCTGCCCTGCTGTGTTTGTATAATTTACTGCTGACTATCAATTTTTTTTAGGAGCAGAACGAATTCAATTCTATCTTAAAGGAAGTCTTCTTCCTATATACACAATGATTCTATTGAAACTTGGTTCTTATTTATTCAAATTTAAGTCATTACTCTTAAAAGACAGCTAATTTCCATCCCTTGCCTATCAGCACTGTAGTTGCAAATAAGTTATATAGAATGTTTTAAAGAAAATTTTAAACTTTTGTTATCCTTGCTAATAAGATTACTCAATTAAGATAGGTAATTTAGCAGTCATGAGGAAATAATTATACTAGCTATTATTTATTGAAGATTACTCTATGCCAGACTTTGTGTTGTAGATTGTACATACATTATTTCAAATGCTCAAAGCAACAATGGAAGATAAATAGTATTATCTCCATTTTATAGGAGAGGAAAGTAAAGCTAAGAAATCCAAAGAACTTATAAAGTAAAGGAATTGTACTAGATTTGAGTCTTTTGTGTTAATTTTCCACAGTCCTTCCAGAACCTACAGTGCAATTCACTTAGTGGAATAACCTAGGGGTAATGTAGAACTACTTTTTCATATGTTAATATTCTGCTTGATATTTTTCTTTAAAAAAGTTGGAAAAATATGAATATAAAAAAACCACATCATGCAGCAACCTAGCCCAGATTTTTAAAAACACAAGTCTGGTTCACAGATATTCCTTATTAAAAGAGGTATCTGTGTGATTTTTTAAGAATTTTCTGACTAGATCAGATATTAAAAAGATAATGACTGGGAGAGAACTAGATATTGCACTAGTTTCCCCTCTGGCTAACTATATGAACTGTCTACCCACCCATGTTTGTATATCGCAACTTAACTGAATTTTTATTCTAAGTAATAACACCTTTTCTGATTTATTGGGTCTAGGTATATCAATATTAGGAGACTGCAAGATAGAAGATAGATTAGTGGTATCAGTAGAGGAACCAAAATTATCCATTACATTGAATAGCAGTTAAAGCTGTCATATGGATCCTGAGTGATCAGGAGAAATGTATTATTTTTTACATTACTCAAAGAAACTGCAAATCATTCTTAAAAATTTTATAAAAATTCATTTAAGAATAAATAATTTAGGCATTTAAAATGTGAACCTGAAATTCAACTTTAAAAATGTCTAATATGAAATAACGTATGTGTGAATGTTGACTAAGATACTAAAACTGTAGCAGTGGAGCAATAGGAGTAGTAATCCATTGACTTAATTTTGAAACATAAGATTTTATTTTGCAGCAAAAGATGACTGAAGCAACACTGTCTAGACACTATCAAACATGCATATGACTTGTAACACTACCGCTGTTTTTCTGCTGATGAATAATTTGCAGTAAGCTAGAAATAAAAAAAAAAATCCCTAGATCTAAAACCTTGCGTCTAGTTCTTAGGTACTTTCTAGAACCAGGGTATGTGATTTTTAAATTGGGCATATTTTAATAATTATTTTAATAATTTTCCTCTGTGTATACCATACTAAGTAAATGTCCTCTATATAGAGTAGGGAAAACAAACATGCCAATATGGAAAGTAATGGCATTATTACAACTACAAAATTGAGCTGTGAACCAAAGTTGAAATACTGCAGTATTTTGTATATGTTAGTTGGTGAATAGGTTTTGGGAATAGGTTTTTTTTGGAAAAATAGCTCTAGTAGAATAATCCTTCACTAATTAATCACAAATTCAAACCGATTACTATTAAGACAGCCTTTGTTTTCCTTTGTTTTTTCTCTTCCTACTGAAGACACTGGCTAAAATATTTTGTTTTTGATGGACTAAGTTTAGAAAGATGGGGCAGTAATATTTGTTGATATTTATAGAATAATTGTGATGAATAAGGCCTTACATGAGGTGCTATGTGCCATATATACAGCACTTGTGATTCAGAGCCTTGGGCCTTCTCCTCAGTTCCCTGACTCTACCTTTCATATGTAGTATTCCTCTGCTTAGTGTACTCTTTTACCTACTGCCTTCTTCTTAACCACCTTTCCTGCTTTCAGGCTCAGCTTACATATCACCTCTTTCCAGAGAAACTGTCTCTGAATTCCTAGTGAAAATAGGTACTTCTCTCCTATATGTTTCGTGTACGTGTGTGTGTTTGTGTATGTATATATATTGAATTTTCCTCTAATTATTGGTAATCTTGTCTCTTTGTTATAGTGTAAGGGTTATGTATAAAACTATTTGGAATAGGAGTCTGATAAAAATTTGAATGGCCTTATTGGGCATCTAACCTCCTGAAAATATTTCTTGAAAAGAACTTGTCTGTATGTGTGTATATGTACATGCACATGCATTTTCTGCTTTAACAGGGCCGAGTTGTTACTCTGAATTTATTAAAAGAAGTTCAGTAATATGGCTATATTTGACAGAATTGCAAGTAATTATGATTTAATCAAGATTTACATACTTTGTTCTACTAATTATTGCATTGTATGAAGTACTTTTCATAGTTAAAATATTCATTATGACAACTAAAATCAAATTACTTTTTATTATACTTATTAACATACCAATTATACACATTAGTGGAATTCACTGTGATATTTCCATACATGCATAAATTGAGCTTTGATCATGTTCATCCAATCTTTTTCTATCCTTTCCTTCCTTCCCCCTCTCTCCCTTCTGTTTCCCCAACCCCCAGCCCCTTTGCCAGTCACTAATAGTCAGTCTTCTTTTTAAAACACATTTTTATAGTTTCCACTTATGAGAAAAAATATGATACTTGTTTCTGTGTCTGGTTTATTTATCTTTATGTGATGTCCTTCATTTCCTCAAATAACAGGGTTTCTTTTGTATGACTGAATATTAGTCCATTGTGTATATATTTCATATATATATATATATATATATATATATATGATACATAACTTGGCTATTGTGAATGGTGCCACAATAAACATGGGTATGTAGGTATCTCTTTTGTACAATCACTTCATTCCTTTGGTATATACCCAGGAGTGGGATAAGCTGAATCATATGCTATTTCTAGTTTTAGTTTTTTGAAGCATTTCCATATTGTTTTACATAGTGGTTGTACTATTTTACATTTTGACCAACAATGAGTAGACATTCCTTTTCCTTCCTATCCTCACTAGCATTTGTTGAAGTTGTTTTAGTAATAGTCATTCTCACTGGGGTTAAAGGGACTCTCATTGTAGTTTTGATTTGCACTTCCCTGTGACTAAAGATATTGATCTTCCTTCATACATTTATTGGCCATTTTTATTTTATTTCTTTGGAGAACTATCTATTCAGATCATTTGATCATTCCTTGTTTTTTGTTATTGGTAAGTTTTATTTCTACCATGTAAGTAAAGTATTTTATTTCTTTATGCTTTGATACTTAATATTTTCCAAGTAATAGATAAAGCACTATTTGACTGTTGCAGAAGGGAGGGTGATCTGATAGGCATTTTTTGTATTGCTTTGCAGTGCCATTTTCAATGCAAATCATGTTTACTGGAGAGTTCAACTTGTCAGGTGCAGCTGGTCTCTTATGGCCATTGGGCTCTGAAGCCTGGCCCTGTCTCTGGCTCACCTGAACCTCACCCTATGTGGCTGGATGCTCAGCTCCTGGAATGCTCCTTTTGCTCCCCGCCCCACCCCCACCATCAGGCATTTGTGTTTGGCAAGCCTGGCCTGCAACATTCACAGCCCGTTCCTAAGCCAGTTCTTGACTCAGACAGCTCCTTAGGGTGCTCATACTCTGGGAAGCCTTGTCTGACTAATTTCAGCCAGCAAGAGCCACCTGCTCTGTGCCACACAGGTCTATGAACTTCTCTGTATTCATTGTCTGCCCGTCTGTCTTCCCCTCTAAATGATGACAATCATGGACAGGGACAATCTTCCTCAGTCTCTGCCTCCCTAATGTTTTATTCAAGGCCCAGCCCACAGTACACATTCAACCAATGTTTGATAGATGGATGAATGAATGAACAAATGCCATGTGCACCGGAAGTCTGAGTGAGCTAGGCAGGATGTGGTGCTGTGTCCACCCATCCCTAGGAATTATATGTTCCAGATATTAATCGTTTGTCTGATTAATAGTTGGCAAAGGTTATTCTCCTATTGTGTAGGCTTTTTCTTCACTCCATTGTTTCCTTTGCAGAAACATTTCAATTTAACATAATCCTATTTGTCAATTCTTGCTTTTATTTCTTGTGTTTTTGAACTTCTATCCTGGAAATAAATCCTTGCCTGTGTCGATACCTTGAAGTGTTTCCTGTTTTTCTCCAGTAGTTACAGTTTTAGTTTTACAGTTTTTGTTGATACATTTTAAGTTGATTTTTGTATAGGGTGAGAGAAAGGTGTCTAGTTCTAATTTTCTACATGTGCATATCCAGTTTTCCCAGCATAATTTGTTGAAAGACTGTCCTTTGTCTAATGTGTGTTTTTAACAACTTTGTGTAGTGTCAGTTGACCAAATATGTCTGGATATATTTCTGGGTCCCCTTTTCTGTTCCAGTGACCTCCATGTTTTTTTTTCATGCCAATACTATGCTGTTTTTGTTACTATGGCTCTGTAGTATGTCCTAAAACCAGGTATTGTGATGTCTTCAGCATTTTTCTTTTTATTCTGGATTGCTTTGGCTATTCCAGGTTTTGTGCTTCCGCACGAAATTTAGGATCCTTTATTCTAGTTCTGTGAAGAATGTCATTGGTATTTTGAGAGGCATTGCAATTGAATCTGTAGATCACTTTGAGTAGAGTGGACATTTTAACAACATCTATTTTCCCATTCCATGAATATGAGAAGTCTTCCATCTTCCAGTTTTTTCTTCAACCTCTTTCTTTTTAAAAATATTTTAAGTTGTTGATGGACCTTTATTTTACTTATTTACTTATATGCAGTGCTGAGAATCAAACCCAGTGCCTCACACATACTAGGCAAGCACTCTACCACTGAACCACAACCCCAACCCTCAACTTCTTTTTTAATATTTTGTAATTTTCATTGTAAAGATTTTTCACATCCTTAGTTTTACTCCTATGTATTTATTTTGTAGTAGCTATTGTGAGAGAGATTTAAAAGTAAATTGTTGTTTAAATTATTTAGGTTACTTTTAAATTTGACATAAAAGTACTCAAAAATATAAAGCATTAACTGGTTGTCTAACTCTGTCTTTTCAAAGAGAAAATATTGCTGACACAAACTTAAAAAATAATTTGGGAAAATAATTATTTGAGTGGGGCCCTTTTCCAAAAAGAAATATCAAAAATTACCTTACTCCTCAATCTTAGGTACTTTTATACTGTTAAGGTATATCCATTTTAAACAATAAACAATCCTCACATAATGGGTGATTCAGAAAATAACCATACACATGGAAACAAGTTGATTTTAGTTACTAGTTTTAATATTCAAATCAGCACTAAGACTTCTTTAAATTTTAGAATGGCAATAAAGTACATGCCATGTATTGCATTATATCTCTAGTGCTGCTTGGAGCATCACCCTTTAATTAAGCAGATTAATATTTCCACAGTGAAGCATATGAATATAAGTGGGATAAGTGAAAGATTTATGTAATTTCCTGTTTAAATTATGTTTGTCATCAAGTTCCTTCTAGTCAGATCATGT
The DNA here is from genome assembly GCF_902686445.1 of Sciurus carolinensis. NCBI lineage: Eukaryota > Metazoa > Chordata > Mammalia > Rodentia > Sciuridae > Sciurus > Sciurus carolinensis. The sequence goes on along the minus strand of NC_062232.1, from coordinate 61,468,163 downwards.
TTTGCTACCAACTGTTATGTATAACTCCAGTTTTCAGAACTTTTTGGATTTTGAACTTGTATATGAGATCATGGACCTGTGTTTGATTCTTGCATGTAAATATGATAGCCACAGAAGCATAGTAGTATTTCAATTTTCTTGTGGAAAGGAATGCTAACCAACCAGGTTATATGGTTTCTAAACCTAGATCTCTCTGAAAATTAACCTAGTGAGCTTTTTCTGAAATGCATGCTAGATCTACAAAATTGAACATTGCAGAGATTGGACCCAGCACTCTTTTTTTTAAAATTTTTTTTAATTATTGTAAACAAATGGGATACATGTTGTTTCTCTGTTTGTACATGGCGTAAAGGCATACCATTTGTGTAATCATAAATTTACATAGGGTAATGTTGTTTGATTCATTCTGTTATTTATTTCCCTTCCCCCCACACCTCCCACCCCTCTTTTCCCTCTATACAGTCCTTCCTTCCTCCATTCTTGCCCCCCTCCCTAACCCTAACTCTAACCCTAACACTAACCCCTCCCACCCCCCATTATGTGTCATCATCCACATATTAGCGATATCATTCGTCCATTGGTTTTTTGAGATTGGCTTATCTCACTTAGCATGATATTCTCCAGTTTCATCCGTTTGCCTGCAAATGCCATAATTTTATCATTCTTTATGGCTGAGTAATATTCCATTGTATATATATACCACAGTTTCTTTATCCATTCATAAATTGAAGGACATCTAGGTTGGTTCCACAATCTGGCTACTGTGAACTGAGGAGCTATGAACATTGATGTGGCTGTATCTCTGTAATATGCTGTTTTTAAGTCCTTTGGGTATAGGCCAAGGAGTGGATAGCTGGGTCAAATGGTGGTTCCATTCCAAGTTTTCTAAGGAGTCTCCACACTGCTTTCCAGAGTGGCTGCACTAACTTGCAGCCCCACCAGCAATGTAAGAGTGTATCTTACTCCCCACATCCTCCCCAACACCTGTTGTTGCTTGTATTCTTGATAATCGCCATTCTAATTGGGGTGAGATGGAATCTTAGGGTGGTTTTGATTTGCATTTCTCTTATTACTAAAGATGTTGAACATTTTTCCATATGTTTGTTGATTGCTTGTAGATCTTCTTCTGTGAAGTGTCTATTCATTTCCTTAGCCCATTTGTCAATTGGATTATTTGCATTCTTGGTGTAGAGTTTTTTGAGTTCTTTATAGATTCTGGAGATTAGCGCTCTATCTGAAGTATGATTGGCAAAGATTTTCTCCCACTCGGTAGGCTCTTTCTTCGCATTGCTGATAGTTTCCTTTGCTGAGAGAAAGCTTTTTAGTTTGAATCTATCCCAGTTATTAATTCTTCCTTTTATTTCTTGTGCTATGGGAGTCCTGTTGAGGAAGTCTGGTCTTAAACCGACATGTTGAAGCTCTGGACCTACTTTTTCTTCTATAAGATGCAAGGTCTCTGGTCTGATTCCGAGATCCTTAATCCATTTTGAGTTTAGTTTCGTGCATGGTGAGAGATATGGGTTTAGTTTCATTCTGTTGCATATGAATTTCCAATTCTCCCAGCACCAGATAGAAGAGGCTATCTTTTCTCCATTGCATATTTTTGGCCCCTTTGTCTAGTATGAGAAAATTGTATTTACTTGGGTTTGTGTCCGTGTCCTCTATTCTGTACCATTGATCCACCTTTCTATTTTGGTACCAATACCATGCCGTTTTTGTTACTATTGCTTTGTAGTAGAGTTGAAGATCTGGTATTGCGATACCCCCTGCTTCACTCTTTCTGCCAAGGATTGCTTTAGCTATTCTGGGTTTTTTATTCTTCCAGATGAATTTCATAATTGCTTGCTCTATTTCTGTAAGGTACATCATTGGGATTTTAATTGGAATTGCATTGAATCTGTATAGCACTTTTGGTAGTATGGCCATTTTGACAATATTAATTCTGCCTATCCAAGAACATGGGAGATCTTTCCATCTTCTAAGGTTTTCTTTAATTTCTTTCTTTAGTGTTCTGTAGTTCTCATTGCAGAGGTCTTTCACCTCTTTTGTGAGATTGATTCCCAAGTATTTTATTTTTTTCGAAGCTATTGTGAATGGGGTAGTTTTCCTGATTTCTCTTTCTGAAGATTCATCGCTTATGTATAAAAATGCCTTAGATTTATGTGCATTGATCTTATATCCCGCTACTTTACTAAATTCACATATGAGATCTAAAAGTTTTCTGGTGGAATTTCCTGGTTCCTCTAAGTATACAATCATATCATCAGCAAATAGAGATAGTTTGAGTTCTTCTTTTCCAATTCGTATCCCTTTAATTTCTTTGGTCTGTCTAATTGCTCTGGCTAGAGTTTCAAGGACGATATTGAATAGAAGTGGTGAAAGAGGTCATCCCTGCCTTGTTCCAGTTGTTAGAGGGAATGCTTTCAGTTTTTCACCATTTAGAATGATATTAGCCATGGGCTTAGCGTAGATGGCCTTTACAATGTTAAGGAATGTTCCCACTATCCCTACTTTTTCTAGTGTTTTGTGCATGAAGGGGTGCTGTATTTTATCAAATGCTTTTTCTGCATCTATTGAAATAATCATGTGATTCTTGACTTTAAGTCTATTGATATGGTGAATTACATTTATTGATTTCCTGATGTTGAACCAACCTTGCATCCCTGTGATGAAACCCACTTGATCATGGTGCACCATCTTTTTAATATGTTTTTGTATATGATTTGCTAAAATTTTGTTGAGAATTTTTGCGTCGATGTTCATTAAGGATATTGGTCTGAAATTTTCTTTCCTCGATGTGTCTCTGTCTGGTTTAGGTATCAGGGTGATATTGGCTTCATAGAATGAGTTTGGGAGGGTTCCCTCCTCTTCTATTTTATGGAATACTTTGAGAAGTATTGGAATGAGCTCTTCTTTAAAGGTTTCGTAGAACTCGGCTGAGAACCCATCTGGTCCTGGACTTTTCTTTGTTGGTAAGCTATTGATGACTTCTTCTATTTCATTACTTGAAATTGGTCTATTTAAATTGTGTATGTCCTCCTCGTTCAGTTTAGGCAATTCATATGTCTCTAGAAACCTGTTGATGTCTTCGAAATTTTCTATTTTGTTGGAGTATAGATTTTCAAAATAGCTTCTAATTATGTTTTGTATTTCAGTCGTGTCTGTTGTGATATTTCCTTGTTCATTCTGAATTTTGGTGATTTGGGTTTTCTCTCGTCTTCTCTTTGTTAGTGTGGCTAAAGGTTTATCAATTTTTTTTATTTTTTCTAAGAACCAACTATTTATTGTATCAATTTTTTGTATTGTTTCCTTTGTTTCAATTTCGTTGATTTCAGCTCTGAGTTTAACTATTTCCTGTCTTCTACTACTTTTGGTGTTGGTCTGTTCTTCTTTTTCTAGGGCTTTGAGCTGTAGTGTTAGGTCGTTTATTTTTTGAGTTTTACTTCTTTCATTAAATGCGCTCCATGAAATGAATCTTCCTCTAAATACTGCTTTCATAGTGTCCCAGATATTTTGATATGATGTTTCTTTGTTCTCGTTTACCTCTAAGAATTTTTCAGTTTCCTTCCTAATATCTTCTGTTATTCATTCATCATATAATAGCATATTGTTTAATCTCCAGGTGTTGGAGTAGTTTCTGTTTTTTACTCTTTCATTTATTTCTAACTTCAATCCATTATGATCTGATAGAATACAAGGTAGTGTCTCTATCTTCTTGTATTTGCTGACATTAGCTTTGTGGCATAATATATGGTCTATTTTAGAGAAGGATCCATGTGCTGCTGAGAAGAAAGTGTATTCGCTCTTGGTTGGATGGTATATTCTATAAATGTCTGTTAAGTCTAAATTATTGTGTTATTGAGATCTATGGTTTCTTTGTTCAATTTTTGTTTGGAAGATCTGTCCAGTGGTGAGAGAGGCGTGTTAAAATCACCTAGTATTATTGTGTTATGGTCTCTTTGGTTTCTAAAATTGAGAAGGATTTGTTTAACGTACATGGATGAGCCACTGTTTGGGGCATAGATGTTTATGATTGTTATATCTTGCTGATTTATGCTTCCCTTAAGCAGTATGAAATGTCCTTCTTTATCCCTTCTTACTAACATTGGCTTGAAGTCCACATTATCTGAAATGAGGATGGATACTCCAGATTTTTTGCTGAGTCCATGTGCATGGTATGTTTTTCCCCATCCTTTCACCTTTAGTCTATGGGTATCTCTTTCTATGAGGTGAGTCTCTTGCCGGCAACATATTGTTGGATCTTTCTTTTTTTTTTTTATTTTATTTTTTTTTATTTATTTTTTATTTTTTTTACGTTTACATAGGGTAATGATGTTTATTTTATTTTTCCCCTCCCCCCCACCCCTCCACCCCTCTTTTCCCTCTACACAGTCCTTCTTTCCTTCATTCTTACCGCTCTCCTTCACCTAACTCTAAACCTAACCCTAAACCTAATGCTAGCCCCTCCCACCCCCCATTATATGTCCTCATCCGCTTATCAGCGAGATCATTCGTCCTTTAGTTTTTTGAGATTGGCTTATCTCACTTAGCATGATATTCTCCAATTTCGACCATTTGCCTACAAATGCCATAATTTTATCATTCTTCATTGCGGAGTAATATTCCATTGTATAAATATGCCACAGTTTCTTTATCCATTCATCAACTGAAGGGCATCTAGGTTGGTTCCACAATCTGGCTATGGTGAATTGAGCAGCAATGAACATTGATGTGGCTGTATCTCTGTAGTATGCTGACTTTAAGTCCTTTGGGTATAGGCCAAGGAGTGGGATAGCTGGGTCAAATGGTGTTTCCATTCCAAGCTTTCTGAGGAATCTCCACACTGCTTTCCAGAGTGGCTGCACTAATTTGCAACCCCACCAGCAGTGTATGAGTGTTCCTTTTTCACCACATCCTCGCCAACACCTATTGTTGCTTGTATTCTTGATAATCGCCATTCTAATTGGGGTGAGATGAAATCTTAGGGTGGTTTTGATTTGCATTTCCCTTATTACTAGGGATGTTGAACATTTTTTCATATATCTGGTGATTACTTGTACATCTTCTTCTGTGAAGTGTCTGTTCATTTCCTTAGCCCATTTGTGTATTGGATTATTTGTATTCTTCGTGTAGAGTTTTTTGAGTTCTTTATAGATTCTGGAAATTAGCGCTCTATATGAGGTATGGTTGGCAAAGATATTCTCCCACTCTGTAGGCTCTCTCTTCACATTTCTGATAGTTTCCTTTGCTGAGAGAAAGCTTTTTAGTTTGAATCCATCCCAGTTGTTGATTCTTGCTTTTATTTCTTGTGTTATGGGAGTCCTGTTAAGGAAGTCTGATCCTAAGCCAACAAGTTGAAGATTTGGACCTACTTTTTCTTCTATAAGATGCAAGGTCTCTGGTCTGATTCCAAGGTCCTTGATCCATTTTGAGTTGAGTTTTGTGTAGGGTGAGAGATAGGGGTCTAATTTCATTCTATTGCATATAGTTTTCCAGTTTTCCCAGCACAATTTGTTGAAGAGGCTATCTTTTCTCCATTGCATATTGTTGGAACCTTTGTCTAGTATGAGAAAATTGTATTTATTTGGGTTTGTGTCCATGTCCTCTATTCTGTACCATTGATCTACCTGTCTATTTTGGTACCAATACCATGCCGTTTTTGTTACTATTGCTTTGTAGTAGTGTTGAAGATCTGGTATTGCAATACCCCCTGCTTCGCTCTTGCTACTGAGGATTGCTTTAGCTATTCTAGGTTTTTTATTCTTCCAGATGAATTTCATAATTGCTTGCTCTATTTCTGCAAGGTACATCATTGGGATTTTAATTGGAATTGCATTGAATCTGTATAGCACTTTAGGTAGTATAGTCATTTTGACGATATTAATTCTGCCTATCCAGGAACATGGGAGATCTTTCCATCTTCTAAGGTTTTCTTTAATTTCTTTCTTTAGTGTTCTGTAGTTCTCATTGTAGAGGTCTTTCACCTGCTTTGTTAGATTGATTCCAAGTATTTTATTTTTTTCGATGCTATTGTGAATGGGGTAGTTTTCCTGATTTCTCTTTCTGAAGATTCATCACTTATGTATAAAAATGCATTGCATTTATGAGCATTGATCTTGTAACCTGCTACTTTACTGAATTCACTTATGAGTTCTAAAAGTTTTCTGGTGGAATTTCCAGGTTCCTCTAAATATATAATCATGTCATCAGCGAACAGGGATAGTTTGAGTTCTTCTTTTCCTATTCGTATCCCTTTAATTTCTTTGGTTTGTCTGATTGCTCTGGCTAGAGTCTCAAGGACGATGTTGAATAGAAGTGGTGAAAGAGGGCATCCCTGCCTTGTTCCAGTTTTTAGGGGGAACGCTTTCAGTTTTTCACCATTTAGAATGATATTAGCCATGGGCCTTAGCGTAGATTGCCTTTATAATGTTTAGGAATGTTCCCACTACCCCAATTTTTTCTAGTGTTTTGAGCATGAAGGGATGCTGTATTTTATCAAATGCTTTTTCTGCATCTATTGAAATAATCATGTGATTCTTAACTTTAAGTCTGTTGATATGGTGAATGACATTTATTGATTTCCGAATGTTGAACCAACCTTGCATCCCTGGGATAAAACCCACTTGATCGTGGTGAACTATCTTTTTAATATATATTTGTATGCGATTTGCTAAAATTTTGTTGAGAATTTTTGCGTCGATGTTCATTAAGGATATTGGTCTGAAATTTTCTTTCCTCGATGTGTCTCTGTCTGGTTTAGGTATCAGGGTGATATTGGCTTCATAGAACGAGTTTGGGAGGGTTCCCTCCTCTTCTATTTCATGGAATAGTTTGAGGAGTATTGGAATGAGCTCTTCTTTAAAGGTTTTGTAGAACTCGGCTGAGAACCCATCTGGTCCTGGACTTTTCTTTGTTGGTAGGCTTTTGATGACCTCTTCTATTTCATTGCTTGAAATTGGTTTATTTAAGTTGTGTATGTCCTTCTCGTTCAGTTTAGGTAGTTCATATGTCTCTAGAAATTTTTTGATGTCTTCGAGGTTTTCTGTTTTGTTGGAGTATAGATTTTCGAAATAGCTTCTAATTATGTTTTGTATTTCACTCGTGTCTGTTGTGATGTTTCCTTGTTCATTCCGAATTTTAGTAATTTGAGTTTTCTCCCTCTTTCTCTTTGTTAGTGTGGATAAGGGTTTATCAATTTTATTTATTTTTTCAAAGAACCAACTATTTATTTTGTTAATTTTTCCGATTGTTTCTTTTGTTTCGATTTCATTGATTTCGGCTCTGATTTTAACTATTTCCTGTCTTCTACTACTTTTGGTATTGGTCTGCTCTTCTTTTTCTAGTGCTTTGAGCTGTAGTGTTAAGACGTTTATTTGTTGATTTCTACTCCTTTTTTTGAATGCACCCCATGAAATAAATCTTCCTCTAAGTACTGCTTTCATAGTGTCCCAGAGATTTTGATATGATGTGTCTTTGTTCTCGTTTACTTCTAAGAATTTTTTTATTTCCCTCCTGATGTCTTCTGTTATCCATTCATCATATAATAGTGTATTATTTAGTCTCCAGTTATTGGAGAAGTTTCTGTTTTTTATTCTGTCATTTATTTCTAATTTCAATGCATTATGATCTGATAGAGTACAAGGTAGTATCTCTATCTTCTTGTATTTGCTAACAGTAGCTTTGTGGCATAAAATATGGTCTATTTTAGAGAAGGATCCATGTGCTGCTGAGAAGAAAGTGTATTCGTTCTTTGTTGGATGGTATATTCTATATATGTCTGTTAAGTCTAAATTGCTGATTGTGTTGTTGAGATCTATAGTTTCTTTATTCAATTTTTGTTTGGACGATCTATCCAGTGGTGAGAGAGGTGTGTTAAAATCGCCTAGTATTATTGTGTTGTGGTCTATTTGATTTCTGGAATTGAGAAGGATTTGTTTGACGTACGTGGATGAGCCAATGTTCGGGGCATAGATATTTATGATTGTTATGTCTTGCTGATTTATGCTTCCCTTAAGCAGCATGTAATGTCCTTCTTTATCCCTTCTGACTGGTTTTGGTTTGAAGTCCACATTATCTGAGATGAGGATGGATACTCCAGCTTTTTTGCTGTGTCCGTGTGCATGGTATGTTTTTCCCCATCCTTTCTCCTTTAGTCTATGGGTGTCTCTTTCTATGAGATGAGTCTCTTGCAGGCAGCATATTGTTGGATTTTTCTTGTTAATCCAATCTGCCAGTCTGTGTCTTTTGATTGATGAACTCAGGCCATTAACATTCAGGGTTATTATTGTGATATGATTTGTATTCCCAGTCAATTGACTCATATTTGTTTTTGACATGATTTGGTTTCTCCTTTATTTGACTAGTCCTTTAGGCTAGCGCCTCCTGTTGCTGATTTGCATCGTTGTTTTTCATCTCTTCCTCATGGAATATTTTGCTGAGAATGTTCTGTAATGCTGGCTTTCTTTTTGTAAATTCCTTTAGCTTTTGTTTATCATGGAAGGATCTTATTTCATCGTCAAATTTGAAGGTAAGTTTTGCTGGGTATAAGATTCTTGGTTGGCATCCGTTTTCTTTCAGGGCTTGGTATATGTTGTTCCCCGCCCTTCTAGCTTTTAGGGTCTGGATTGAAAAATCTGCTGATATTCTTATTGCTTTCCCCCTGAATGTAATTTGGTTCTTTTCTCTCGCGGCCTTTAAAATTCTGTCTTTATTTTGTATGTTAGGTATTTTCATAATAATGTGCCTTGGTGTGGGTCTGTTGTAATTTTGTATGTTTGGAGTTCTATAAGCCTCTTGTACTTGGTTTTCCATTTCATTCTTCAGATTTGGGAAATTTTCTGTTATTATTTCATTGAATAGATTGTTCATTCCTTTGGTTTGTTTCTCTAAGCCTTCCTCAATCCCAATAATTCTTAAATTTGGCCTTTTCATGATATCCCATAATTCTTGTAGATTCTGTTCATGATTTCTTACCATCTTTTCTGTTTGGCCAACTTTGCTTTCAAGATTAAATAATTTGTCTTCAATGTCTGAGGTTCTGTCTTCCAGGTGTTCTATCCTATTGGTTATGCTTTCTATGGAGTTTTTAACTTGGTTTATTGTTTCCTTCATTTCAAGGATTTCAGTTTGGTTTTTTTTCAGTATCTCTAACTCTTTATTGAAATGATCTCTTGCTTCCCGTATTTGGTCTTTTAACTGTTGATTGGTGCGATCATTTAATGCCTGCATTTGCTCTTTCATCTCCTCCTTCAATGCCTGCATTTGCTCTTTCATCTCCTCATTAGCTTCCCTGATCCTTTTAATTACGTACATTCTGAACTCCCTTTCTGACATTTCTTCTGCTGTGCTGTCATTGGGTTTTATTGATGTAGTATCTAGGTTTGTTTGGGACATTTTCTTCCCTTGTTTTCTCATATTGGTCAGTTGTCAGTGGGACCCTGAGATATTGCAGTTTTCCACTATTGGCTTATAGTGTCCCAGTGGATTTCCAGTGTATCACCTCCCAGCCTTCAGTAGCCTGATGTCTTGGAGGAATCTGATAAAGCAGCTCATCCGAAGAAAACTGCCCCTAGCCCCCTACTGGTTCCACGATTTGGAACTGTCTCTGTGCGGAAATGCTCTCACTGTGGGCCTGCACCGTGCAGCTGGCCGTGTGGGAAGAGCCCAATGCCGGAGTGTGGAAGGCTACCTTGGGAAGACTCTAGCTGCCCTGCCCGGCTCCACTAAGCTACCTGTATCTGGGCCTGCCACCCGGGCCGAGCTTTACCCAGTGGGCAGACTCACCTGTGGCTCTATTTCAGTCCAAGTCTCTCAATGCCTCCCCCTCTTAGCTCCTGGGTTCTGGAGCGACCGGGGGTGCAGTCTCCCTCTAGGCCGCCATCTTGGATCGGCCGGTGAAGAGAGCCCGCAGCCGGAGTGGGCAGAGCCGCCTGAAGAGGTCTCCGGCTGCCCTGCCCTGATCCCTGAGGCTGCTTGCAGATCGAGGCTCTCCGCTGGTTCTTTGCCGGAGTACACTGCGCTGCAGCGGCTCCGGGACTCGGAGCCTGCTCTGGTGAGAAAGGCTCTCACTAGTGGGCCAGTTCCGTTCAGAGAACGTGGAGAAGCTGGCTGTGTGGGCGGGGCCCACCGCCGGAGTGCGCATGGCTGCCTGTGGATGACTCTAGCTGCCCTGCCCGGCTCCGTTAAGCCACCTCTATCTGGGCCTGCAACCCGGGCCGAGCTTTACCCAGTGGGCAGACTCACCTGTGGCTCCACTTCAGTCCGAGTCTCTCAATGCCTCCCCTTCTTAACTCCTGGGTTCTGGAGCGACTGGGGGTGCAGTCTCCCTCTAGGCCGCCATCTTGGATCGCCCCGTGAAGAGAGTCCGCAGCCAGAGTGGGCAGAGCTGCCTGAAGAGGTCTCTGGCTGCCCTGCCCTAATCCCAGAGGCTGCCTGCAGATCGAGGCTCTCCGCTGGTTCTTTGTCGGTGTACACTGCGCTGCAACGGCTCCGGGACTTGGAGCTTGTTCTGGTCAGAAAGGCTCTCACTAGCGGGCCAGTTCCGTTCCGAGAACCTGGAGAAGCTGGCTGTGTGGGCGGGGCCCACTGCCGGAGTGCGCTGGGCTGCCTGTGGATGACTCTAGCTGCCCTGCCCGGCTCTGATAAGCCACCTCTATCTGGGCCTGCCACCCGGACTGAGCTTTACCCAGTGGGCAGACTCACCCGTGGCTCTATTTCAGTCCGAGTCTCTCAATGCCTCCCCCTCTTAACTCCTGGGTTCTGGAGCGACCGGAAGTGCAGTCTCCCTCTAGGCCGCCATCTTGGATCGGCCCGTGAAGAGAGCCCGCAGCCTGAGTGGGCAGAGCTGCCTGAAGAGGTCTCCGGCTGCCCTGCCCTGATCCCTGAGGCTGCTTGCAGATCGAGGCTCTCCGCTGGTTCTTTGCCAGAGTACACTGCGCTGCACTGGCTCCGGGACTCGGAGCTTGTTCTGGTCAGAAAGGCTCTCACTAGCGGGCCAGTTCCGTTCAGAGAACCTGGAGAAGCTGGCTGTGTGGGCGGGGCCCACCGCCAGAGTGCGCAGGGCTGCCTGTGGATGACTCTAGCTGCCCTGCCCGGCTCCGATAAGCCACCTCTATCTGGGCCTGCAACCCGGGCCGAGCTTTACCCAGTGGGCAGACTCACCCGTGGCTCTATTTCAGTCCGAGTCTCTCAATGCCTCCCCCTCTTAAATCCTGGGTTCTGGAGCGACTGGGGGTGCAGTCTCCCTCTAGGCCGCCATCTTGGATCCTGGATCTTTCTTTTTAATCCAATCTGCCAGTCTATGTCTTTTGATTGATGAATTCAGGCCATTAACATTCAGGGTTATTATTGAGATATGATTTGTATTCCCGGTCATTTGGTTCATATTTAAAATTTTATTTATTTATTTATTTATTTTTTGACACATCTTGGTTGCTCCTTTATTTGACAGTTCCTTTAGGGTAATTCCTCCCTTTGCTGATATGCTTCTTTGTTTTTTATCTCTTCCTCATGAAATATTTTGCTGAGAATGTTCTGTAATGCTGGCTTTCTTTTTGTAAATTCTTTTAGCTTTTGTAAATTCTTTTAGATTTTGCTGGGTATAAGATTCTTGGTTGGCATCCATTTTCTTTCAGAGCTTGAAAAATGTTTTTCCAGGCCCTTCTAGCTTTTAGGGTCTGGATTGAAAAATCTGCTGATATCCGTATTGGTTTCCCCCTGAATGTAATTTGGTTCTTTTCTCTCACAGTCTTTAAAATTCTGTCTTTATTTTGTGTGTTAGGTAGTTTCATTATAATGCGCCTTGGTGTGGGTCTGTTGTAATTTTGTGTATTTGGAGTCCTATAAGCCTCTTGGACTTGATTTTCCATTTCATTCTTCAGATTTGGGAAATTTTCTGATATTATTTCATTGAATAGATTATTCATCCCTTTGGTTTGTTTCTCTAAGCCTTCCTCAATCCCAATAATTCTCAAATTTGGCCTTTTCATGATATCCCATAGTTCTTGCACATTCTGTTCATGATTTTTTACCATCTTCTCTGTTTGTTCAACTTTGCTTTCAAGGTTAAATATTTTGTCTTCAATATCCAAAGTTCTGTCTTCCAGGTGTTCTATCCTATTGGTTATGCTTTCTATGGAGTTCTTAATTTGATTTATTGTTTCCTTCATTTCAAGGATTTCTGTTTGGTTTTTTTTTAATATCTCTAACTTTTTATTGAAATGATCTTTTGCTTCCTGTATTTGCTCTTTTAACAGTCGATTAGTGCTATCATTCAATGCCTGCATTTGCTCTTTCATCTCATTTTAATTATGTACATTCTGAACTCCCTTTCTGTCATTTCTTCTGCCATGCTGTCGTTGGATTCTATTGATGTAACATCTAGTTTTGTTTGGGGCATTTTCTTCCCTTGTTTTCTCATATTGTTCAGGAATCAGTGGGTCATTAAGATATTGCAGATTTCCTCTATCGACTTATAATGTCCCTGAAGATTGCTAGTATATCCCCTCTTATCCTTCCTTAGCCTGAACTCTTGGAGGAAGTTGATAATGCGGAGCTCCATGAAGAAGCTGCCTCTCTAGGGGTGGTGACCCTCAGGTGGCGTATATTCCCTGCTAGTGGGCAGAGGTGCCTCCACTTGTTGACCAACGGGGAACTAGGCTGCGGCCTGAGGCAAGGCCTGTTTGTGCCTGTGTCTCTGGTTTTACCGTCCCTGTGGGAAAACCTCACCCGGCAGGGAAGACTCACTCGGTGGGGACGTCTTGCTGATCAATTCCCCTCCTAGAGGTTCCCCTCAATCTACAACTACGGCCTGGGCTGGGCTGTCTTCCTCTGCAACGTTCCCAGGGGCCCGGACCTACCTCCTGGGCCTGGGAGCCTCACCCTTCGCAGGCGAGTCTCCTTAGGCTGCCTCTCCCAGAGAATCTGCCCGCAGTCCTGGAAACCTCGCTCCGCCCCTAGGCGTGTCTCTGTGCAGCTCTTCCAGCAAGAAGCCACCTAGCTCCTGGGACCCTGCTCTGCACCTAATCGCCTGGCTATGCGGCCCCTCCTCTGAGCCGCCACCTGGAACCCCGTACAATAGCTCCGATACCCAGAGACCCGCCACACACCTCCTCCTCCGGACAGCGGCCGGGTTTCTGACGCAGTCACTAGGAGCCCAAGCAATGCACTTCGCGTCTCCTCCTCCCGCCAACCGCCCGTAGCCCTAGGCAGTCACTCCATGTCCAAGTGACCCGCCCTGTTCCTCCTCCTCCTCCTCCGAGTGTTCAGGAGCGGTGGCTCCGAGACCAAGTGACCCACCACGCTCCTCCTCCAGGCAGGCCACTGGTGTTCAGGAGCAGTCGCTTTTAGTCCAATCAACTCACCACTCACCTCCTCCTCTGGCAACCGCCTGTGGCTCTGATGCAGTCACTCCTAGACCAAGGGACCCGCCGCCCTTCTCCTCTTCCTCCGGGCAACCCCCCGGTGTTCAGGAGCACTCACTGAGTTCAAACAGCTTGCCACACAGCTCCTGCTCTGGCAACTGCCTGTGGCTCTGATGCAGTCACTCCTAGACCAAGTGACCTGCTGCGCTCCTCCTCCAGGCAGGCCACCGGTGTTCTGGAGCTGTCGTTCTGAGTTCAAACAGCTCGCCACGTAGCTCCTCCTCTGGCAACTGCCTGTGGCTCTGATGCAGTCACTCCTAGACCAAGCGACCTGCCGAGCTCCTCCTCTTCCTCCAGGCAACCCCCCGGTGTTCAGAAGCGGTCGTTCTGGGTCTAAACAGCTCGCCACGCAGCTCCTCCTCAGGCAGCCGCCCGGAGCCCCAGTGGTTGCTCCGAGTTCAAGCGCTGTGCTGAGCCGCCTCCTCGACGATGATCCCACTTGTCCGTGTTTACCGCTCCAGTGGGGGCAGGGGTGTCTCGCTGAGCAACTCTACCTCACAAAGTTCCCTGCGTTCCGGGGCTACCACCCCATCCAGGACGCCTCCCCAATGGGAGAGACTCACCCAGCGGCTTTGAGTTGGTCCCAAGTCTCTCACTATCTCCTCTTTTGAATCTTGCGTCCTGGAGCAACGTGAAATGCAGCCGCCCCCTAGTCCACCATCTTGAAACCTCCTGGACCCAGCACTCTTACTTGGATTTATTGGTAATTTTGATATTCCTGGTCTGTGAAATTTCATGACTGAGTCCAAATGGAAATTTTTTTTAAAAAAGTGCAAATCTAAAGGTTTTCAATATTAAAAACTCATTTACTCTGATATTCTCATTTTCACACTTTAAGTGTTGATATAGTCCTTAATCATACCAGTCCATGAAGTAAAAATTTGGGAACCTCTATGACTTTGGTTTTCTAACTCTTGTCAGCACCTCCTTTCACTCTAAATGATATATAGAATCCTAACAAATACCATAAGCTTATGAGCGGCATTCTTATAATATAAGCTTCTTTATAAGTGTTTAAATGTATAATAGTCCTCTTGCCTAGAATCAGTGCTGTTTTCCTCAACAATTCATTTACCTCCACAAAGCATTTTTTTCACTTTACATTCACTTATTTATTGAGTACTTCTGTTAAGCATTACATTCAGCTAATGGTGCAGTGATGATTAGGACTCATCCTTATTCCTAGGTCCATAGTATGGCTGGAGAATCAGACATGTAAACAAAGAATTACTTTGAAGTGTAAAAAAGTGCATAACATGGGAATGTCTAAGTAAGTAGCTACTGACACTGTAAACTTCAAATTAGTTTTTCTACAAAGGAGGATTAAAGTTTAGGGATAGAATGTGTAAAAATAGTCTTGGAAAGCAGCTAGTTTTTATTAAATTTATATCAAGTTCAAGTTATAATTTTGCTCTGCATTCTAAAACTGTTTTGAGCATAATAGTATATATTTAATATGTGCTTTTTGTTCTTCTCTTTTAATTTTCTGTCTTACTTTTTTTAAAAAGATACAATCTCATGGTACAAGTTCTATAACCTTAATATTTTAATCAAAATGATTTCCTTGTAAATCACGTGACTTTAATCCTTACTCTACAAAAGAGTACAAAAATTTAATAAAACACCAGATAAATACTACCTGGTTTAAAAAATATTGCAAAACAGTATCAACACATCTCCATTTTTCTTTCTTCAGATGTACCACTATCTAAAAGTTGATGATTGTGATTTCTGTTCATTTCTATTTTACCATGTGTACTTTCTTAAGATATAATTATTCATTGAATGTTTTCAAATTGTAATATGTATGATATCATATCTTTTTCTAAGGTGATATTTGTGATTCATTAGTGATATTATTTTCATTTTCACTTCTGTGTAATTCTTCGTTATAGAAATATACAACATTTTATTCATCCTCTTAGTGATAGACATTTAGATTGTTTCCCTTTTTCTGTCAGTATGAACAATACTGCTGTGATCATTTTTAGACATACTTCCTACATAGACTGGGGACAATTTGGGGGTATGTATCTAGGATTGGGAATGCTGGGTTGGGGAATATGTGTACTTTTCATTTTATTTGTAGATATTTAATTATCTGAAAATATTATCTATTTGATGATTTCCATATAGCCAGTACACTCTCCTCTCTCTCTCTCCCTCTGTCTCTCTCTTTTCATGCTTACTAGTACTCCAGATGAGTATTTTAATTTAAAATTTTTCGAATTTCCCTTCTTTCCAAAATTTGTAACTTGAAAATAACTGTGGTGCTTTCATGATCATTTCAGGACATTCACAGAGTGGTTAAAAATTATGCTTGCCCCACATGAACATTCTCACCTGAGGTTTAAAAGGTAGTGAATTCTCTGCCTTCTTATTTCAGCTGTAATGCTATAAAAAAGTGTCTTCCTATGATATGAGTGCCATATTTTTTCCTATTTGTGTGCTTTCTGTTGTTGATTTCATTATTTAAAATGGCCACGACTAGGCTGCCTATGAAATGCTATCTGGTATTTCAAAGTGCAAGAAAGTTATGGTGTGCCTTGTACTGAAAATCCATGTGTTGATAAGGTTCTTTTAGGCCTAAACTATAGTGCTGTTGGCCATGAGTTAAATTTTAATGAATCAACAATACATATTAAGATGTATAATAGAAACTACACATAAAATAATGTATTAGTTGGTTATAATGTTACCTCAAAGTCATAGGATGCTACCTGTATATTCTAAGAAGCAGTGATTCGATATGTGCTATGTCAGTGTTTGTAGTAACTTAATAGAACATTACTGACTTCAGTAACATGCATTGAATGTATATCATTTGGAAGTCACTTTAGTCTTTTGTTTTAAAATTTTGAGCCTGATTTTAGATCTTTTCTAAGTTATCTGAACTTCCATTATAGGTTTTCTAAAGTTAATTTAGTTTTTGATATTTGGAGGTTAACTATGATGTATTTAGACATGGATTTTTATTTGTCCTGCTTGGAAATTATTGTGCTACTCAAATCTATTTAATTTCTCTAATCAGTTATGGAAGATTCTCAGACATTATCTCATTGAGTATAATTTTTCACACATTCTAATTATCATTTTTCTAGGATTTCAGATATGAGACTTTTTATTCCATTTACCTTTCTCTCATTCTCTTTTATATTAGCATTATTTTCACTCTCATCTTAATTCAAATCTATATTTCAGTTTGCAAATTTTCTCCTCAGCTTTATCCTGTTTTCTGTTTTACCCATTTATTTATCTAAACCTGTGAAAATCCTGAAATTCTTGGATTGAGGATGTTTCTCCAGTTTGGGACTACCTTAATGTTTCAGGATTGGATTTCTTAGATAATTCCAGTAATGTACACTTGAACCCAAATCCACATGTAGACATGACTGCGGTTATAAATTCTCAGAGAACCCTTTGCTCTACTCCCACCTCTTATCCCAGGATCCTAAAGACAGTTAATTTTGTTATTTCACCTTCCTTTGCCAGCTGACAAAACTTTTTTTTGCTTACCCTTTTTGCTAATATTGTATTCTTAAATGGTTATGCCTTTATTCAGAGAGCTCAGTCCAACATAGTACTATAGGTGGTTTTAAGGGCTTCAGTGCTTCCTTACTACAAATAGTTTATTCTTCTTCTATCATCTGTCCCCAAAGATTTCCCTCTGCATTTACAAACCTTATGTTATAGTTTATCAAGTAGTAAAAGGTGTTCTTCTAAATCTTAAGGCTTCCATATTTTAAGTGGCTCATATCATTTTAGGATAAAGTGGGGAAGGAAGGGATTGTGGCATTGAATAGGCTCTTGTAATATAGCTATTCATTTCTTTGCCTGTATTTTACTCCATGATCAATCTTAAGTATTAAATAAGCATTAGTTTTAATAGGCATTCAGTAGTTAGTACTTCGCATTTGTAGTTACAGTAAATTTCATCTAAAATTATTAATTCCATAATTTAGCTTTTTAGTATAGTGATTTTTCCTACAGAAATAGCAGTTATATTTGGGAAACAATTTAGGAAATGAAAAATTCCTTTACTTTGCTTTCATCACTTATCACTTATTATAATTTATAATAAAGTTTGATTTCCCCTGCCCTACCCTTAATGACATTTTGTAATGTCTGGAAATGCTTTGAGTTGTTACAACTAAGAAGTGGGATGCTACTAACACCTAATTGGCAAAAACCACCTATACTACTAAATTTTCTAGAATTTGTAGGACAGTCCCTATAGCAAAGAATTATCTGGCCAAGACTGTCAGTAATACTGAAGTTGATAAATCAATTCAGTATGAAAATAGATCTATAACTTTCTCAATTTCCTAACTGAAATTATTAAATCTCACAAATTTAAAGTATGTTTTTTGTTAAAATTACTCAGAATCATACACATACCTTCTCCCTCATTTTTTAAAAGAATTCTAGACAAAGCTCATATTTATACCCTAAAAACTACTCAGAGTAGCAAATGTTCTCTCATTATCCATAAATAAGGTGTTGAATTAGAACCATGATACCTTTGAGAGATGAACAAAGTAGTTTAATTTATCATTTGGCTTTGATAAATGGAAGTCATCATTATGTTTCCTAATAGTGATACAGTCAATCCAAAAGTCAATATTCTATCTGGATGCAGTTGCACACACCTGTAATTCCAGTGATCCAGGGATGATCACAAATTCCAGGTTAGTCTCAACAATTGAGCAAGGCCCTCAGAAACCTTGGGAGACCTTGTCTCAAAATAGGGCTGGGGATGTAACTCAGTGGTAAAGTGCTCCAGGGTTCCATCCTCAATACCAATAATTTTTAAAAAATAGCTAACCCTTTCAAACTTTAAAAAAAAAAAAAACTCTCCATTTTTATTCAAAGGATGGAGAAACACAAAAACAAGGTTAAAACATTTTACTTTTTCCTAAAGGTCTTAAAATGCATGGAGTTTTCCTTACTAATGATTTAATCATGACATAAACCATTTAGTTTTTAAATAATTCCTACCTATGTCATCAATGTGCATATACTTCATATTTATTTTGGTTTGTGTCATTAAAATTAAACATTTGTGATATTGCTCATTGAGATTTTATTGATTGGAGTATTTTATTCCTTTTTTAAATGACTTTCTTAATTTGAACTTTTTGATCTTAATTTTACATTTTAAGATACATTGCAAAAATAGTAATAATGTATATTTTACCAAACTTCCCCTAATGCTGTCTTATATAATCACAGTATAATTATAAACAAAAGGAATTCAATATCACTATTTTATTATTAACTAAACTTCAGAGCTTACTTGGATTTCACCAGTATTTCCACTAACATACCTTTTGTTCTGGAATCTAATCCAGGATCCCACATTGCATTTAGTCACCTTATGTCCTTAGTCTTCTCCAGTTTGGAGGATTATTCAGTATTTCTTTGCTCTTTAAGAAGTTGACACTGTTGAAGAGTACACTTGTCATGTATCACATGTATCTGAGTTCAGGATTGTTTCTGATATTTTCTCTTGAGTAGATTGAGGTTGTTTTTGGCAACAACAACATAGAAATGATGTTATACCCTTCTTGGTCATCATTTCAGAAAGTTAAGTGATGTTGAAATGTCTTAATACTGACGATGTTAACCTTGGTTAAAGTTTTACCTACCAGGTTTCTCCAATGAAAATTTACTTTTTCTGTTATAATTAACAAATGCTGTCTCTTCTTCTGATTTGATTTTCAATAGAAATCAAGTATAGAGCTGAGTGCTGTGGTGCACACCTACTTTAAATACCATAATCACAGCGGCTAGGGATGCTGAGACAGGAGGATTGTGAGTTCAAAACCAGCCTCAGCAAATTAGCAAGGCTCTAAAGAACTCTGTGAAACCTGGTTTGTAAATAATAAAACTCAAGAAAGGACTGGGGATGTGGCTCAGTGGTTAAGTGCCCCTGGATTTAATACCTGGTACAAGGAAAAAAGAACACAAGTGTAGAAAATATACAGATTGTTCTGTTTCCTCAAAAATTGTGATTACTGTTATAAATAGAATAATCTTATAAGTATATGCTTTTTACAGCATGTTTGCAGGTAATTATATTGGGAAGTGAATTTTTGAATAGCCTAAACCTCCATTCAGGACACTTAATTAACTTGAAGTTTGCTGCAGAAGAACTTCATAGGAATGCCAAAACATATGATAAAGAAGAAAAGGCCTCAGCATTCTAAACCAAGTAACTATTTAAATAAATCATTAACTGACTTAATTAATAATGGCTCTTTGTAACTGTTTAAAATTTTGTTGCTATTTATTTCTGCAAGTAAGTCCTACAAAATAGAGTATAATTTTTCTGTGTTACCTAAACCTAAAGACATTTTTGGTTTGTAGCTAATATCAATCTTTATTGAGGAGTATGAAGTCTGTATGTAAGCATAATATTTACATTTTTGACTGATTTTAATTTCTACACTTTCTAAATAACTATATTTAAATATTGCATAGCATTAATGTATAACATGGTTTGTGTATTTGCTAAGAAAATTCACAGGACTCAGCATATAATTGTACTCAAAGGATACAAAACATATCAATACAGGGAAAAGATTAATGGAGCAAAGTCTAGGAGATTTAGGTTCCAGCTTCCAAAAGTCCTCTCCTGGGACATCCCAGAATTTCGCACAGGACAAGCTTAGTTACTTCAGCTAGTTTTGAGAGCACATGTGAAATATTAGTTATAAGGAAAGTTCTCCTGAACATGGAAATTTGGGGAATCAATGAAGTTGGCCCATTTTGCCTAGCACATGCAAAAATTCCAGATCCCTGGAAGGAAATCAGGTGTTTGACACAAACCACCATTGTTTGTACAAACATTTTAGGAATAGTGAGTCACTCATAGCAGGTCTGGGTACTTTTATCAAATTCAAAGTCCTAGATGACAACCAAGTGCCTATTAGCCTCAAGACTGTTTCATTAATTATTTTTACACATGTATATTTATACATCTGTATTTAATGATGTTACCTTAGCTCTATGGATATTTGGCAATAGCGTATATTCAAACCTTAAATTAAGTCACTTTGGGTGTTTTATTCTGTACTCTTAATTGGGAGAATAGTACAAGAGGAGAACTTTTAGAAAAGAAGTTGTTCTTAGACTGAGGTAGGAGAAAACTGAAACTTAAAATTAATATATTAGAATTATCTTTTTTAAAATATATGTCCAACTATTATATGGAAAGATAAATCCCCAAAAGATTGTTGGTTTAATATTTTTGTGCACTGAGAAGTCCAGATATAACAAAAAAAGTTTGAAGTATCAAATCTCAGGCAATATTAAAACATCCAAGTTATTCTACCATATACAATATTAACATTCTTTTCTACAAGCACTTGACTTAGAGCAGTGCTTCCTGAGCATCTTTACAGTTCATCATGATTACACCCATCAGGCTACAAATTTCTTCTCAATTTACTTTTCAGTTTTCTCTCCTTGTGTCCTCCATATTCTACAAGTTGTTTAGCTCTCATTCTCCTTTATTTTCCCAGTCTGTTTCAACACATGGCCTACAATCTTTATTAAAATCAGTGTTTTAAAATTATTTCCATTAATATTTATACACAAGTCATTTGATATTAAAATGTGCCAATCCATATTTCAAAAGCATTTCATATGGATTGAAAATAGAAAATTTTAAAAGTAACGCCATATACATACCAGAAGAGAAAATGAAGGGCTGATTATTTTTATAATCTTGAAGTAGGACTGGAAATATAAAACCTAAAAACCAAAAAAGGAAGGCTGATAAATTATCAATGTTGAAAAATTTTATACCTAAAAATTCCAGTAATTTTAAAGTAAAAATACTTGGAGAAGAATATATGTAGCAACATGAGAGAATATTTGTTGTATATAAAGGAATCTTAAAAACTCATTATAAATTAATAAATAGGAAAAGGCTAACAATTTGTTAGGAAATGGGAAAAGCACAGGTCATGATGGTGCAAGCCTGTAATCCCAGCAGCTAGGGTGGCTGAGGCAGGAGAAACGCGAGTTCAAAGCCAGCCTCAGCAACTTAGTGAGGCACTAAGCAATTCAGTGAGACCCTGTTTCTAAATGTGATGTAAAAAGAGGTTGGGGATATAGCTCAGTGATTGAGCACCCCTGTGGTCAATCCCTGGTACCAAGGGAAGAAAATCTGGGAAAGCATGTAGAGTTCATAGAAAAGTCTTTTATATACAAAAGGGCTCACCTCAACTTCTACGTGCATTACTTTACAAATGTAAATTTAGATAAGATAGTTGTATTTCTCATATTTAGAAAGATCAGAAAAGTTTATTCTTTTTGTTTTTTTCAGTGCTATATGTGATATTATTGATTTTCCTCCCTTTGAATCTCTCTATTTTACTTCTGTTAATCTGTTCTTTCTTGAGCATCAGGCTGGAATATTCAGCTACATGCCAGGAATATCTATTGTAGAAATGTCACAGGTAACAACTCTATGAGGAAATTCATCATTATCCTCCCCTTCCTAAAACCTAATTTGTGTTCAATATTAATTGGCCAATGAGGAAATAAGACAGAGGGAACAGCAGAACTACAAAAGTGTGAGTGCATAGCATGTTGGGGAAATACAAGTTGTGGCAGGTTATGTAGGACCTCTATGTCATAAGAAGAGAGTTTTGATTTTGTCCTGAGGTGATGGGAAACCAGGTAAAAATGATCAGGGAAGTTTCATGGAGAAAATACTTCTGATAGATAGAACATTTTCTTAAGAACAAGTTTTAGCAGATATAAGCAGACTGCAGCCTTGTAGGTTAAATTCAGCTTGCCATCTCTTTTATAAATAAATTTTATAAATAAATTTTATAATAAATTTTATAAATAAATTTTTATGAGAACACGCCACACATTAATTCACATAATGTCTGTGGCTTTTGTGCTATAACAGCTGAGTTAAGTAGTTGCTACGGAATCCCCAAAGTCCAAAGTACTCATTATCTGGCTCTTTACAGAAAATATGTACAGTCCCCTAGGTTATAGAACTCTAAAACTAAAAACAGATTCACTGGTGAGAAGGTATTATATAATAGTCTCGGCTGAAAAAAATAAGTTAACACTATTAAGGCATTATTGATGGGAATGGAGAAAAAAAGATGCATTTAAAAGCTGTCAAGGTTATAGAATCTGGATTTGACAACTGAGCATGGAGAGTAAGTAGAGGGAGTCATCATTAATGATTCAATCTGGCTTGGGTAGATTGGATGGATAGTTGTAGCTTTCCTTTAAATGGAGAAATTTCAGAAAGTGAACAGATTATTCGGAGGAGAAATAGAGTTTTTGATATGCTAAGTGAGGGATTCCTATCCTAAAGTAATGGTGAATAGAAATGCAAACCTTCTGTACAGGAGCTCAGTCACATTTGGTTTGTAGATAACAAATTTGAGAGTACGTAATGAGTGTTATACTCATGGGCATGGATGGGATTGATAAAGGATGAAGAGTAAGGAATGAGGACCACACCAATTTGAAGAAACCTATTTGTGAAATATGAGCATTTAGTGAAACAGTGAAAGGGAAATGGAGGAAGAAGACTCAGCAAAGAACAAAAAAGGAACAACCAGAGAAATAGGAATGAGGAAAACCAGGAGTGAAAAACATATGTTGGAAGTCTAGGTAGGAGAGAGATTGAAGGAGACAGTGGTTGGCAGGACAAAATGGCAGGTAAAAGGAAAATTATATTCCATGATTTTACAATTATGTCAAAAATGAATCCTAATGTATAACTAAAAAAAACAATAAAAATAAAATAAAAATAAAAAATAGGAAATCCCTTAACTCTCCCCAAATGGACTAGTTATTAAAAATGTCTCTATCACCAGACAATATGGCTACTTAAAAAATTATGATTTAGATGTGTAATTTTGGCATGAAACTTTCTTTTAAATTTTTGTTTTGTTGAAAAAATAAGATTGTAAACACTATACATAGTGTGTGCTTGAGTGCATGTGTATGTATGTAGTGGTTTTCAAGTAGTTAATCTAGACAGTAAACTTGCAAGCATCTTTAAAAATATCTTGATATTCCTTGAAGCACTTGACATTGCAGGTAATAAAGTATTAACAAATATTTCAATAAAAATTTTAAAAACTATCTGGATATGGGCAGAAGAAAGTGCTGACCTTAGTAAGAGCAGTTTCAATGGAGCAGCAGTAACATCCTGGTTATAAGAAGTTGAGGTGTGAATGAGAGGAAAGAATGGGAAGATCTCATTGTAGCCCATGTTTCTTCCTCCTGCTCTGGACTCATGTACCTGGCTCTCATTTTATCAATTCTACTTAGGTATCTAACAGGCATTTCAAATATGTTCTAAGTTTTTCTAAAACTAATATTTCTAAAACTAGAATGCTTGATACATTAAAACATTACCTGAATCTGCCTCAGTATTTTCCATTTTAGTAAATAGCAACCCTGCACCCATTTATTTTGCCTAGACACCTGGGAGTCATCATTACTTACTCTATTAGCCCACAGTCTACATGGCAAATCTGCCTTCAAAATAAATACTAATCCTGACTAAATTTCATCACTTCCGCTGCTAATACCCTAAACAAACCATATTATATCTGACATGCCCTGCTGCTCTAATAATCCCTCAGGTTGTTTTCCTTCTTATGTCTACCATTGACCCCTATGGCCAGTTCTTTTCCCCAGAAGCCAGACTGGAGATTTTTAACAGTAAATCATAATCATGTCATTCAACTAATTAAAGCCCTCCAGGAGCTTCCTATCACTCAGTACAAAATCCAGAATCTTTATCATGGCCTATAAGACTCTCCTTTCTGCCCTGTCTATATCTCAAACTTCATCTCTTATTGCTCTCCCCATTAATCACTCCTCCAGCACACAGTGGACTTCACACATTTCCTAGAACACATCTTGATTAACCTTGTCCTGACCACTTGTCATTAGCTATATCCTCTTCCTAGACAGACATTCCTCCCTGCTCTAAATCTTTACAGGACTGGTTTCCTCTGGCCATTTACTTTTCAGCTTGAATGTCATTTCCTTCAAGTAACCATCTGTTATGGTTTGGATATGAAGTGTCTCCCAAAATCTACTATCATAATTCAGAGGCAAAATTATTGGACTCTGAGTGTTATAACTTAATCAGTCCATCCTAGTTTGAATGGGTGGTAACTTTAGGCAGGTGGGGTATGGCTGGAAGAGATGGGTTACTGGGGGCATGCTCTGAAAGGGTGCATCTTCTCTGTGGCCTTACCCCTTATCATTCTCTGCTTCTTGACCTCACCATAAGCTAAGCAGATTTCCTTTCTTGGGTCCTTCCCCCATGTTCTGGTGCCTCATCTTTGACCTAGAGCAATGGACTTAGCCATATATAAATTGAGACCTGTGAAACTGTGAGCACCTAAAACATTTTTGCTCTTCTAAGCAGTTCTTGTTAGGTATTTTGGTTATTACCCTATTAGATTGCCCTGTTTTATTTATGTTAAAGACTTACTATCTAATAGTAGTTACCTTACTTACTTGGGTTTTTTTTTTAATTCCTTCCACCAATAGGGACCTTGTCTTATTTAGTGTCATATCCCTATTACTTGATAATAGTAGGCATTCAGTATATGTTAGTAGATTGATAGATGAAGGAAGGACTTTCCTACTCCTCTTGCTATTGTGAGCACTTCCCCCATGTCATTAGCTATTTTCTGAAATATTTTGTTATTCAAACAGTATTCTGTCATGTTTATATATTACAAGTTACTTAATTATTCTTCTGTTATTTGATATCTAAGTGATAGCTAGTAATGAGCTTTCTTATGTGTAAATATTTATGTGATCTCTGATTATATCTTTAGAATGGATTCCTAGAAGTAAAAATGCTGGGTCAGATATATGTTTTAATGTGTTTTTTAAATTTTGCCAAGTTGTCTGATTTAAAAGAGGATTAAGATAATCAACATGGCTTGATGATGGATTATATTTCCCTGATTCATCTATTCTGTCACTTAAGTAACAGTTTCAAACATCTCTCTTTTTAAATCTTAAGATATCTTTGATCATTCTTACATTATGACCTTGCTTTCTGCCTCACTGAGAAATCTTTGATGACTGTACTTATTTCATTCTCACAACATGTACTTTCCCTTCTCTTAAAATAAATGAACTATCCAGGCCCCTGGTGAAGGCCAGCTCTTCCCCTTGTGTAGGACATCCCATTCCTCTGTGCTTCCCATTGCCATTGTTCTAGCAGTTCCCTTCTAAGTGACTAGTTTTATTCTCTTTACTGAATAAATCCCATTAGTACACAAATACCCTTAAATCTTTAAATGTACTCTCTTAACTCCATTTCTGCCTCTTGATAATTCTTTCTTTTTCATTTCTAACAAAACCCCTTTAAGGAGTCTTCTATAATTGACTCGAATCCTCTCCTCATTATTTGTTATACTCAATCCATTTAGTTTTATAACCCTACTTCCACAGAAAATTAGAGATTGCTGTATTGCTTGATCCAATGGTCAGTTCTCAATTCTCATTTTACTGGAGTCACCAGTAGCATTTGTCATAGTTCATTGCTTTTCTTTCAGAGCGGTGGTTTGAATTAAGTTCTTTGATTTTCAGGCAGCAGGAGAACCGTTTTGCTGGGAACTCTTTGTGCAAAGGCAAGAGTGAGACTGCCAAGTTGCTATAGTGACACCCTGTTCAAAGGAGGTTCCATGCCTGCCACGGGACCATCTGTCCTGACCCTGAGATCAGGCACAGCTGCCATGGGTTAAGAATTATGAGCAAAAGTTGATAAATATAATGGGCTGCTTGTCTTTGACTTTGGTCCTGCTTGCTTTGAAGAAACTTTCTCTGTCTCTCTGTCTCTCTGTCTCTCTCTCTCTCTCACACACACACACACATACATACACACATGCCAAAAAAAAAAAACCTTTTGATATTAAACACGATATAATAAATGTGCTGAGCTAGCTCATGGTAGTTCATCCCTCATCGGGAGATGGAGAACCACCTAGGTTTTTTCTTTATCTGTGTCTGTTTGTCTTTTCTCCATTGCCCCTCACCAGTTTTCTGAAATTTTCTAAATTAACCACTGCGTGGGTTGCAGCACTTCTCCTTCCTTGAAACATATTAGTCCCTTGGATTACAGGGCATCACACTCACCAGTACTCAGTCCTTAGTTCTTTTTAAAGTCCTTATCTGTATTGACTCTAGAAGTGAGTTAATCTAGTCTCTTAGTTTTAAATGACATTTATGTGGTGATGGCTAACAAATGTTCATCTCTAACTTGGTCTTTTCCCATGAACTCCAGACTCCTATTATCAAACTATTTATTTTTTGCACTTGGATGTCTAAGAAGTAAAACAGAACTCCTTATGTCCCATCCTTTCCCATACAGTTTCCCTTATGTCAGTTAAAGGCATTTCTGTTACCTGGAAAAACAAAACAAGCCTTAGATTGGTTTGTTTATAACCCATATCTGATCCACCAGCAATTTGTATGTCTACCTTTAAAAGGTATTTGCAATCCGATCACTTCTTACCATCCCTAATGCTCCTATCTGGACCCAAGCCATCATAACTCAATTATTGCATCATAACTGCAATAATTGTGTTATATATTAATATAACATTAATAATTAATAATTGTGTTATATATATTAATGTTGTGTTAAATATTATCTTAACACAGTAACCATAGAGAACATTTTAAAAACAGAAGTCAAATTGTGTCACTGTTTGGTTCAGAATTGTGTTTTGGTCTTTCGTCTCCAACTAAGTCAGAATCCTTAAAATGGGCTATATATCCATATATGATGCATTACCTGTCTAGCTTCATTTCTTATTTTCCTCATGCACTCTGCTTCAGAAACATTGACTCAGGATACATGACATGTTTGCGTATGGTATTTTCTAGTGAATATCCATATGACTAGATTTCTGTCTTCCTTAGAAAAACAGAGAAATGTTGTTATTTGTTCTATTTAGTTTTACATGACAGAACGCATTTCAATTTCTTTTACACAAATGGAGTACTACTTTTCCTTTCTCTAGTTGTACACAATGTAAAGTCACACCATTAGTGCAATCATACATGTACATAGGGTAATGATGTCTGTCTCATTCTACCATCTTTCCTACTCCCCTGCTCCCACCCTTCCCCTCATTCTGCTCTGCCCAATCCAAAGGTCCTCCAATCTTCCCTCATCCCCCCATTATGTGTCAGCATCCACTTAGAGAAAACATTTGACCTTTGGTGTTTTGGGATTGGCTCATCTCGCTTAGCATGATATTCTCCAACTCCATCCATTTACCTGCAAATGCCATAATTTTACTCTTCTTTAAGGCTGAGTAATATTACATTGTGTATATATACCACAATTTCTTTATCCATTCATCTGTTGAAGGGCATCTAGGTTGTTTCCACAATCTAGCTATTGTGAATTGAGCTGCTATAAACATTGATGAAACTGTGTTACTGTAGAATGCTCATTTTAAGTTCTTTGAGTATAGGCTGAGGAATGGGATAGCTGAGTCAAGTTTTCTGAGTATTCTCAATACCGATTTTCAGAGTGGTTGCACCAATTTGCATTCCCACCAGCAATGTATGAGTGTACTTTTTGCCCTACATCCTTGCTAACACTTATTGTTGCTTATATTCTTCATAATTGCCATTCTAATTGGAGATGAAATCTTCGAATAGTTTTGATTTACATGTCTCTAATTACTAGAGATGTTGAACATTTTTTCATATATTTGTTGATTGATTGCATATCTTCTTCTGTGAGGTGTCTGTTCAGTTCCTTAACCCATTTATTGATTGGGTTATTTGGGTTTTTTGGTGTTAAGTTTTTGAGTTCTTCATAATTCCTGGAGATTAGTGCTCTATCTGAAGTGTGAGTGCTAAAGATTTTTTCCCCCATGCTGTAGGCTCTTTGTTCACATTGTTGTTTGTTTCCTTTGCTGAGAAAATCATTTTAGTTTGGATCCATCCCATTTATTGATTCTTTTTTTATCAAAATCTTTTTTATTTTTACAGACTGCATTTTGATTCATTGTACACAAATGGGGTACAACTTTTCATTTCTATGGTTGTACACAATGTAGATTCACACCATTCATGTAATCATACATATACATAGGGTAATACTGTCTGTTTCATTCTACTATCTTTCTGTCCTCCACCCCCTTCTTGCTTTTATTTCTTTCACTTTGAAAGTCTTGTTAAGGAAGTCTTGTCCTAAGCCAACGTGATGAAGATTTGGGTTGACTTTTTCTTCTATATGGTGCAGGGTTTCTGGTATAATTCCTAGGTCCTTGATCCATTTTGAGTTGAGTTTTTTGCAGGGTGTAAAATAGAGGTTTAATTTCTTTTTGCTGCATATGGTTTTCCAGTTTTCCCAGCACCACTGTTGAAGAGGCTATCTTTTCTCCATTGCATGTTTTGGCACCCTTGTCTATTATGCGATAACTGTATTTATGTGGGTTTGTCTCTGTGTCTTCTATTATGTACCATTGGTCAACCTGACTATTTTGGTGCTAATACCATGCTGCTTTTGTTACTATAGCTCTGTAGTATAATTTAAGGTCTGGTATTGCAATGCCTCTGCTTCACTCTTCTTGCTAAGAATTGTGTTGGCTATTCTGGGTCTCATTTTTCCAAATGAATTTCATGATTGCTTTCTCTGTTTCCATGAGTTATATCACTGGGATTTTAATTGGAATTGCATTGAATCTGTATAATGCTTTTGGTAGTATGACCATTTTGACATTATCAATTCTGCCTATCCAAGAACATGGGAGACCTTTCCATCATCTAGGGTTTTCTTTAATTTCTTTCTTTAATTTTCTGTAGTTTTCATTGTAGAAGTCTTTCACCTCTTTTGATAGATTGAGTCCTAAGTACTTTATTTTTTTGAGGCTATTGTGAATGAGAGAGTTTTCCTACTTTCTTTTTCAGAGGATTCATCTCTTATGAATACAAATGAATTAGATATATGGGTGTTTATTTTATATTTTGCTACTTTGCTGAATTCATTTATAAGTTCTAGAAGTTTTCTGGTGGAATATTTTGGATCCTCTAAATATAGAATTGTCTTTGGCAAATAGTGATAGTTTAAACTCTTCTTTCCCTATTCTTGTTTTTTTTTTAAATTTTTTTGGCATTCAACAAAATTTGTCACTTTTATTTAAAGAAACCATACAAATAAGTATGCAAAATTAAAGTTTATGATTTAATACACATAGGTAACATGCATGCTTGACATGGGAACTCACAGACTGTGGACCACACAACAGCAAAGAAATGACAAAACTTAGAACTCGCTAATATGCAGATTTTAAAAGTTTGCAACCTGAAATCAAAACCACAAAAGTAAGCTCCTCTAATAGAAATTTAAGAAAATTAAACACATAGCTCAACAGCACAGACAGTGTGAAGC
This sequence comes from Sciurus carolinensis, assembly GCF_902686445.1. NCBI lineage: Eukaryota > Metazoa > Chordata > Mammalia > Rodentia > Sciuridae > Sciurus > Sciurus carolinensis. The sequence goes on along the minus strand of NC_062232.1, from coordinate 61,438,304 downwards.
CCATGACCTATTGTGGTCACCAAGCTTTAAAAATGGCAAGAGCCTTTGGCTCCCAGAAGTTTAGTGTGCAGTTACAAGTGTTGGGGATGGAGGGTGGCAGGAGAGGGGAGTGCACAGGACCTGCGGAGGCATCTCCCTCCACACTTGCAGGACCCACAGGACCTGCAGGTGCTGCTGCACACAGCTGTGATGCTCACCTTCATGAACAACTTTCAGAGACTATGCTGCTCTGTGCCCACAGGTGGTGGGAAAGTGCCACAGTCCCTCCCTCAGGTAAGGACAGGACTCTGGTGGGTGGACACAACTCTGTGCAGTGGAGAGTGGGTTTCAGTCTCATCCTAATAGCTCTGAAAGGATGGAGACAGCACCTCCAGGCACAGAGCAGGCTGTGCTCCCCAAGGGAGATACGCTAGAGTGCCAGGAGTGTAGGTGCAGGCTCCAGTTGGTGATGCACTGCTAACTTCCCATTCTTGCCTGCTTCTCAGAATAAACAATAGATCTGTCACAGGAACAAAGTGCAATGTGCCCACCCTTGGCAACCCTGTCCCTAGACTGGGATGGAGTCCATCAATGGAGGATGCACTGGAGCTACTAGCTAAGGACACAACGGAGATAAAGGGTAGTGGCCAGTGGGCAAGCGTGGGCTACCCATAACCACTGAGTGTCCAGGTGTGGTGATGAGTGTTCTCTTTAATACAGGTAATGGGAGGCCTTTCTCAGGAAGGCAGAGAACCATGTATGGCTTCCAGACTGAGGTCCTGGGCAGTCCCTCCAGCCCAGTTCCCACGAGGTTCTGGGCACTGGGAGGTAAGCGTGGACTGCTCATGGCAAAGTCACAGCTTTTCATCAGTCATTTCCAGGAACTGTGTGCATACGTCCCAGATTCATTCACCTTTGGGTTTGAACAGGAACTTCTGGTAGCTGAAGGGGGCAAAGATTGCAATAACTGCATTCAGCTCTGTTCCAAAGGCACAAATGCATGGAGAGCCTGAGGGCACCTACAACTTGGAGAAACTCCATTTGGAACTGAAGTATTTTGGGAGGAAACTGATTGATGCCAAACTGGACTGTTTATTCCACTTTGGATCTTCAGCTGCAAAAATGTGCACTGTGCTGTGGTCACTGGACACACAAATGAGAGAAGCATCCTGATTGAAGTTATGCAGTAGGTGTTAGACACTTGGGATCTTCTTCACAGCTCTTGGATCAGGTGCCCTGATGAAGTATCAAATATTCTTATAAGGGTCCCTTTTTCAGATGCAGGTTTGATTCTTGTGCCCTGTAGATTGAGAACAATACAGCTCAGGACTCCTCGTGTGCAGAGACATCTACAGGTAACTCTATGAGAACATAGGTGTTTTTGTGCTTTGTGTTCACTACTGAGTCCTAAGTGCATAGAATACTGTCTTGCATTTGCAAGATGCTCAATAAATACTTTAAATGAGTGCATGTATTTTAAGACAGTTTAATCTAAGATCTGAGGCAAAGTGACCAGGTTTAGGGAAAGGCCTATTTTTAAAAATTTATTATGTACTCTTTTATACTTGAATACCCTTGCATGCATTTATTTTGTTGTATTAATTTTAAAGCTATCTAAAATTAAAAAAGAAGTACCAAGTAAAAGAAAATACTTAAATATACTGAAAGAGGGAATGCAAATGAAACATTTTATTATTTTATTAAATTATGTTATTGTCGAAAAACAATGACTACCTTTTACATAATAGAAACCAAATTTGATAAATATTTAAATGTAAGAAGGAAAATCATTAAAATAACATAAGAAGTGAAATTAAGGTAGAGAAGGATGTCCTGAACATAATAAAAAAAAAGTAAGGAAATGCCTGACTATAAGTGAAGTTATCACACACAAAAGGTCAACCAATCTAGAATGGACTGCATCATATGTAACAAATAATCATTTAAATACAAGTTCTTGCAAATCTATAAGAAAATGGCCCAAAAGATAAAAATACACTGAAATACCTACTAAAATAAGAAATAGAAATAGCCATTAAATGTATAAAAATATTCAACATAATTTTTAGTCAATGGAATGCAATAAGTTAATCACTTTTTATCTCTCACATTGTCATATAATATAATGATATTAATATCCTATCTAAATGAGTGTATTTGTAGAAAACAGGAACTCTTTTATACTGCTGGAGGAGATGTAAATTTTTTATCAGCACTCTGGGGAGGACAATTAAAACCATACATACCTCTGCATCCAGTAATTCTGCATCTAGTCATTTATCTTATGTAAATACTTGGAAAATGTGTAAAGTTGGATGCACTGATATAATTATTGAATTGCTCTTTTGTTATGGAAGTGTTGGAAACAAATATCCTGGGGTCTATTCCTTGTTCTCAGGGATCTTATCATTGTTCTCAAATTTCAGTCATATCTGTACCACCTTCATTTTGGTGTATTGGAGGACCATCTGAACTCTTCATTTAATATTTTTCTTTAATGGACTTTTTAAGCTTAGCCCTGACCTAATCTGTTATACCAGGAAAATTAATGACTTATCATAGTTACATTATATATATATATATATATATATATATATATATATAGTAAATGCATAAGTGAAATAAGCCAGGCCCAAAGTCAAAGGTTGAATATTTTCTCTGATATGCAGAAGCTAATTCAAAATAAGGGAGGATGATTTAAAAAGAGAAAGAGAAAGGCAAATGTAATTATTTATTTATTTTTTGTACCAGCAGTTGAACCCAGTGGAATTTAACCATTGAGTCACATTCCCAGCATTTTATTTTTTTTTATTTTGAGACAGGGTCTGGATAAGTTGTTTAGGGCCTTGCTAAATTGCTGAAGCTGGCCTTGAACTTGTGATCCTCCTGCTTCAGCCTGCTAAATTGCTGGGATTAGAGGCATGCCCCAATACTTCTGGCCATTTAGTATTTATTTGAGGTAAAAACTTTCAAAATCCTTTCTTCTGGTTTTTTGAAATATATAGCACATTATTGTTATCTGTAGTCACCTAACAGTATGGTGGCCTCTGATAAACATCATTCTTCTCAGCTTCTATGAGATCAACTTTTTAACTTTGGCATATAAGTGAGGTCATATAGTACTTGTCACTCTGTATCTGGCTAATTTCACTTAACATAAATATTTCTAGTTCCGTCCATGTTGTCTCAAATGACAGGGTTCCATTCTTTTTATGGCTAAATAGTATTCCATTTTGTATATGGACCACATTTTCTTTTTCCATTCATCAGTTGAAGGATGCATAGGTTCTTGCCTTTCCTTGGTTATTGTGGAGAGTGTTGTAGTAAAGGTGGATGCATAGTTATCCCTTCAACATACTGACTTCATTTCCTGTGTATATGTACCCATGAGAAAGATTGCTGGATCATGTAATAATTCTATATCAATTTTTGAGGAACCTCTATACTGTTTTCCCTATTAGCTGTCCTAATTTACATTCCCACCCACCAACAACTTGGAAAATGTGGGTGGATGTAGGTAACCCCCAGATGATTTTATGATCTGTCATGTTTAAGAAACATAAGTGAATTGGAAAAATGACTTGAGTAAGGATGCTTACATTACATTTCTAATCCCTGTTCTGCTACTAATTCACTTTGGAACTTTGATTAAGATTCTTACTATTCTGAGCCTCAATTTCTGTAATAGCAGAGTGTAAGAGTTAGACTTGATGTTATCTAATGTGCCTTTTAGTTCTAGAACATTCTGAGGTTCATTCACCCAACATTTACTGAATACCGTTTGTTTCATTTATTATGCCATGTACTGGAAATGTTCGAATATATTCTCAACATTTCTCATAAAAACAAACAAAACTTAAAAAATAAATGAAATTGAATTTGGTTGAATACACTTAATTGCCCAAGTTCTTATACCCTACTAAAAATTAATTAGAATTTAAACTGGCATATCCACTTCAGAAAAAGAGTTTGGTAATGACTAATATATTCTCAGTGTTACTGGATGATATTGTTAAAATAAGGTCCATCATGTTTCTCTTCTGCTCAAAAATTTCCAGTGACTTCACATTTCTCTCAGAGTAAAATCCAGATTCTTTCCAATTGCTTGGGGCACTGTTAAGACTTGCCTCACACTGATTGCCTGACTTGATCTGCTATGACTACTCATCACTTTGCTCAGATATTTGGCTTATTATTTTTTATGTATACTAAGTACTTTTCTTCCTCTTAGCCATTCCATTTGCAGTTTCCTCTCTGTTGAATATTCTTCCTCCAGACATCCTCCTTTCATGCTCCCTTACTTCCTTCAGTTCTTTAAGTCAATTTCATGGTGAGGTCTTGGTAAGGTCTTTTCTTGATATTTCTACTTAAAATTGCATCAAGAGCATACTTCCTTTCTCATTTTCCCCAACAGTAATACAACTTTCCAATATTCCATATACTTCTTTAAAATTTGTATTTACCTCCCTTTATATGTACATGCTAGAAGGCAAGCTTATATCAGGGCAGGGATTTTTTTCCCTTCTCTTATAATTCAAAAACAAGTGTAGATGCAACAAAACTGTTACCACTATATCCAAAGTTAAGCATTATTGTAAAGTTTATGTGTATCAAACATATTCATTTCGTTTTTTCCCCTTCTAATATTCATTTTCCTATTTTTAGATTAACATGCACTAAAAGTCACTCATAAGGATAGTTCTGTGAGTTTTGACAAAAATGTAGTTATATGACCACCATAACAGTAAAAATACAGAAGAGTTCCTTTTCTATCCATAAATAATTCCTTGTTTTTCCTCTTGAGTATCTAATTTATTGATACTTTTTACCTTTTTTAACTTCTGACTTTTATTAGCATGTATTAATTATACATATAAATGGGGTTCATTGTGATATTTCAATACATGAATATACCAAGCACTGATCACATCCAACTTCCCTTTATCTATACTCCCCTCCCCTTCCCAATCTCTATTCATCACCATTCTACATTCAGGTTGACTTTTATCTTAATGTTCACATATGAGAACATGCAGTACTTGTCCTTCTGTGTCTGACTTGTTTAACTTAATATTTTTCCAGTTCTATCATTTAATTTTTGCTGCAGATGGCGGGATTTCTTTCTTCTTTGTGGCTTAATAATAGTTCATTTTGTATGTATGCCACATTTTCTTTATCCATTCAACCCTTTCTGGGCAGTGAGGTTGATTCTGTATTTCAGCTGTTGTGAATAGAGAAACAATAAACATAAGAGGGAATTTCCTTTGGGCATATACCAGGATGCAAGATTGCTGTATCATATGCTAGATCTACTCTTAGATTTTTGAAGAACCTCCATACTATACTCTAAAATGTGTACTAATGTATATTCCCATGAAAAATTTGTGAGAGTTCCTTTTTCTCCACTTCCACGCAGGCACTTGTTATCTTTAGTTTTGGGATTTTTTTTTGTTTGTTTATTTGTTTTGATATAATAGCCATTCTTACTGGGGTGAGATATTATCATTGTGGTTTTGATTTGCATTCCTCTGAAGATTAGTGATTTTGAGCATTTTTTTCATATACCTGTTGGCCATTTATATGTGTTTGAGAAAAGTTTATTAAGGTTTATTGCCTATTTTTTAATTGGTCATTTGTGTTTCTGCTTTTTAAGTTTTTGGAGTTGCTTATATATTCTAAACATTAAACCCTTGTCAGATAAGTAGCTTGCAAATATTCTCTTCATTCTACAGGCTGTCTCTTTACTCTGTTGATTGTTTTATTTGCTGTATAGGTTTTTAGTTTGGTGTGATCCAATTTGTTTGCTTTTGTTTTGCTTCCTGTACGTTTGGGGTCATGTCCAAAAACATCATTCATTACCTGTACCAATTTCAAAATATTTTCACTATTCTAGTACTTTGTTACCATATTATAGCACTTTCATAATTTCAGCTTTTACATTTAGGTCTTTGATCCATTTTGAGTTCTTTTTTGTATAAGATAGGAGATAGGGTTCAAGTTTCAAGTCTGATCTATTTTAAGTTGTTTTTTTACAGATGAGAGATAGGGGTCAAGTCTCAATCTAATACATGTGAATCTCCAGTTTTCTAAGCACCATTTATTGGAGAGGCTGTATATGTTTTTGGAACCTTTGTCATGAATCAGTTGACTATACATGCATGGTTTTATTTTCGATCTGTATTCTGTTCCATTCATCTATGTGTATATTTAAATGCAGGGTCCATTGCTTGCTAGGTACTATAACTCTGTAGTATCTCTTCAAATTAGGTATTGTAATGCTTTCAGTTTTGTCTTTTTTTGATGAAGATAGCTTTGTCTACTTGGAGTCTATTGTGCTTCGTTATGAATGTTTTATGTGTGTGTTGGGGGATACTGGGCATGGAATTCAGGGTTGCTCTACCAAAACCTGTATCCCCAGCCCTTTTTTATTTGAGATAAGGTCTCCCTAAGTTGGTGAGACTGTATTTGAAATTGTAATCCTCCTGCCTTAGCCTCCCAAGTTGCTGGAATTACAGTTGTGTGCATCTGCACCTTATTAATTTTATGATTTTTTTCTAGTTCTGTGAAGAATGTTATTGATATTTTTATGGGGATTGCAAAATAATTCCTATGCCTTGAGCATTTGTGTCAAATCCTTCCTCATCTGTCCTTTTCTTTTTTTTTTTTAAAGATTTAGTTGAAGATGGACACAATGCCTTTATTTTGCTGGTTTGTTTTTAATGTGGTGCTGAGAATCGAACCCAGTGCTCACAGATGCTAGGCGAGCACTCTACCATTGAGCCACAACCCCAGCCCTCATCTGTCCTTTTCTAACTCTATTTTTATTATAAAATTAATTCATGCTCATTAAAATTTATCATATTGCAATGTTAAAAATAGATTTCTGTTTTTTTTCCTCTTATCATCCTTACTACCACTAATTTTCGTTTTTTACTATCACTAATTTCTGTTTTGCCCTGGCACATAAAAGGGTATCCAGCATAAAGTAGGTCCTCAGAATTTCTTGAATATCATTGAATAAATTGGAATATATAAATATGTAGGTAGGTGTGGTGGCATATGCCTGTAATCTCAGTAGCTCAGAAGGTTGAGGCAGGAAGATTGCAAGTTCAAAGTCAACCTCAGCAAATTAGCAAGGCCCTGTGCAACTTAGTAAGACCCTGAAAAAGTAGAAAGGGCTGTGGATGTAGCTCAGTGGTTAAGTGCCCCTGGGTTCAATCCCTGCCACCCCCAAAAATAAATTGGTTATAAAATCACAATGTATTTCCATAAAAAAATTAAAATATTTTTAATCTTCATAGGGTTTTAAAAGGCACTATTTTCCAATATGTGGCATGTCAACTTTGCTAGCGATTCCCCAGGTAGCATTGTAGCAGTTAATTATAGTCAAATTACAGTCAAGGGTAAAAGCCACTTCTTTCTTTTAATCACCAAGGTTCAGTCCCTGGTACCAAAAAAATGTATATAACCTGTGACCTAGTACTTCCACTTCCAAATTTATGCATCAAGAAGCCCCTACTTGTGCGTACAAAGATACACATACACACATACAGATGTTTATTGCACCATTTTTCGTGATAGGGAGAAATGAAAAAAATTCAAAGTTCATAAATAGAATGCATAAATAAAATTAGGTGTATTTCTATACTGCAACATCATATACGAGTTAAATTGACTTAAATCTCTAGATATCAATAAAATTATATCTTTTAAAGTTGATTGAGAAAAAAAATTGTAAAATAATATGATATAATACCACTTGAGTAAATTTTCAAATCACAATGCTGTTTTACATATGAAGTAAAAATGACAGAAATGTTAATGCACATAATTATGTGATCTATTATTTCTTGAACTTTTTCTGTATTTTGAAAACATATTTTTTTTTTGCAGTGCTGGGGATTGAACCCAGGGCCCTGTGCTTGTAAGGCAAGCACTTTACCAACTGAGCTATCTCCCCAGCCCCTTGAAAACATTTTTGAAGTGAATGAGAGAGAAGAGATTCAGGTCCACCAAGAAGGTTAGTGATTTGCTTAAAATCATACTTCCTATTACTGGTACAGCTATGAACACATTTTAAAACCCCCTCTTACTTTCAAATTATTTTTAACAATGTATTTCTTCCACTTCTTGGGAGGGCAGACAGCTTTGTTAAGATAGGAAAGAGCTTTGCTTTGTCAAACTCTACCTGAGTCTGTCAAACAACCTAGAAGTGCAAAGGACCCATGGGTAGAAAGAGGGATTCAACTGAAACACAAGGCCTGAAAAAAGAGCAGGAGAATGTGAGCCTCAGCTGATGGTCCACAGCAACACTGGCAGTTTTGCCAAAACTGATCTTTCAGTAAAAACTAGAAATCTCGACTTAAAAAAAAAAAAAGAAAAGAAAACTAGAAGAGTTATTTGATAAGTCATATTCTATTCCCTGAGAATTCCTGCACCTTAATAAATATTTCAAAGTAGACATTCCTTGGTATTAATGGTGATTTGGGTCCAGAATCCCACTGCATGGATACCAAAACCTAAGGATGCTCAAGTCTCTTATAAAAAAGTTGATTAAAAAGAAGCTAGAATTCCCAAAACAGTTGTAGTATTTGCATGTGACATACACATAATTTCCTATGTAATTTAAATCATCTCTAAATTGTTTATACTTAATACAATATCAACACTGTTACATAGTTAGATTACATTGTTTAGGGAATAATGACAAGAAAAAGTCTGTATGTATTCAATATGGACATAATTTTTTTTCTTTTTTGCATTGCTGGGGATTGAACCCAGGGCCTTGTGCTTCCAAGGCAAGCACTCTACCAACTGAGCTATATCTCCAGCCCTTGGACACAATTTTTGATGAATGTTTTTGATTTGCAGTTGGATAGACATACAGGGTTTGGAGAGCCTACTGTGGCTATATTATATTCATATCTAGATTATTCTTTTTAGTACTGGGAATTGAACCTAGGGGCATTCAAGCACTAAGTCACATTCTCAGCCCTTTTTTATGTTTTATTTAGAGACAAGGTCTTACTGAGTTGCTTAGGGCCTCACTAAGTTACCAAAGTTGGCTTTGAAGTGGCAATCATCTGGCCTCAGCCTCCTGAGCCACTGAGATCATCTTTAGATATTTTTAAAAGTCATTCTTAATGTAAGATTTATATCAACTGGCAGAGAGAACAGTTAGTTACTCTAATCAAAATGTTAACTCTGTTTACATAAAAGCAAAGCGGATTTTAATAGTACTTTATAAATTTGGTAATTGCATTACTCAGAAATTCAAATTATATCAATCTCAATGCTAGTATATTTTACACAACCTTAGTGTTATTCAGAAAGTCATATTTAGAAATGATTCAGCTCCCTCTAGTGGTAAGAAAAAAGTATTGTTTAAAAAGTGCTATCTTTTTCTTTTTTTTTCTTTTTTTTTTAAAGGACATAGTTCTCATATGCTTTTATTCTGAGAGTACAAACAAGCTTTTCTAAACCCTGTCTGCATTTTTTTTTAATTTATTTTTTTACGTTTACATAGGGTAATGATGTTTATTTTTTTTCCCTTCCCCTCCACCCCTCCCACCCTTTTCCCTTTATACAGTCCTTCTTTCCTTCATTCTTACCGCTCTCCTTAGCCTAACTCTAAACCTAACCCTAAACCTAATGCTAACCCCTCCCACCCCCATTATATGTCCTCATCCGCTTATCAGCGAGATCATTCGTCCTTTAGTTTTTTGAGATTGGCTTATCTCACTTAGCATGATATTCTCCAATTTCGACCATTTGCCTACAAATGCCATAATTTTATCATTCTTCATTGCGGAGTAATATTCCATTGTATAAATATGCCACAGTTTCTTTATCCATTCATCAACTGAAGGGCATCTAGGTTGGTTCCACAATCTGGCTATGGTGAATTGAGCAGCAATGAACATTGATGTGGCTGTATCTCTGTAGTATGCTGATTTTAAGTCCTTTGGGTATAGACCAAGGAGTGGGATAGCTGGGTCAAATGGTGTTTCCATTCCAAGCTTTCTGAGGAATCTCCACACTGCTTTCCAGAGTGGCTGCACTAATTTGCAACCCCACCAGCAATGTATGAGTGTTCCTTTTCACCACATCCTCGCCAACACCTATTGTTGCTTGTATTCTTGATAATCGCCATTCTAATTGGGGTGAGATGAAATCTTAGGGTAGTTTTGATTTGCATTTCCCTTATTACTAGGGATGTTGAACATTTTTTCATATATCTGTTGATTACTTGTACATCTTCTTCTGTGAAGTGTCTGTTCATTTCCTTAGCCCATTTGTTGATTGGATTATTTGTATTCTTCGTGTAGAGTTTTTTGAGTTCTTTATAGATTCTGGAAATTAGCGCTCTATCTGAGGTATGGTTGGCAAAAATATTCTCCCACTCTGTAGGCTCTCTCTTCACATTTCTGATAGTTTCCTTTGCTGAGAGAAAGCTTTTTAGTTTGAATCTATCCCAGTTGTTGATTCTTGCTTTTATTTCTTGTGCTATGGGAGTCCTGTTAAGGAAGTCTGATCCTAAGCCAACAAGTTGAAGATTTGGACCTACTTTTTCTTCTATAAGATGCAGGGTCTCTGGTCTGATTCCGAGGTCCTTGATCCATTTTGAGTTGAGTTTTGTGTAGGGTGAGAGATAGGGGTTTAATTTCATTCTATTGCATATGGTTTTCCAGTTTTCCCAGCACAATTTGTTGAAGAGGCTATCTTTTCTCCATTGCATATTGTTGGAACCTTTGTCTAGTATGAGAAAATTGTATTTATTTGGGTTTGTGTCCATGTCCTCTATTCTGTACCATTGATCTACCTGTCTATTTTGGTACCAATACCATGCCGTTTTTGTTACTATTGCTTTGTAGTAGAGTTGAAGATCTGGTATTGCAATACCCCCTGCTTCGCTCTTGCTACTGAGGATTGCTTTAGCTATTCTAGGTTTTTTATTCTTCCAGATGAATTTCATAATTGCTTGCTCTATTTCTGCAAGGTACATCATTGGGATTTTAATTGGAATTGCATTGAATCTGTATAGCACTTTAGGTAGTATAGCCATTTTGACGATATTAATTCTGCCTATCCAGGAACATGGGAGATCTTTCCATCTTCTAAGGTTTTCTTTAATTTCTTTCTTTAGTGTTCTGTAGTTCTCATTGTAGAGGTCTTTCACCTGCTTTGTTAGATTGATTTCCAAGTATTTTATTTTTTTCGATGCTATTGTGAATGGGGTAGTTTTCCTGATTTCTCTTTCTGAAGATTCATCACTTATGTATAAAAATGCATTGCATTTATGAGCATTGATCTTGTAACCTGCTACTTTACTGAATTCACTTATGAGTTCTAAAAGTTTTCTGGTGGAATTTCCAGGTTCCTCTAAATATATAATCATGTCATCAGCGAACAGGGATAGTTTGAGTTCTTCTTTTCCTATTCGTATCCCTTTAATTTCTTTGGTTTGTCTGATTGCTCTGGCTAGAGTCTCAAGGACGATGTTGAATAGAAGTGGTGAAAGAGGGCATCCCTGCCTTGTTCCAGTTTTTAGGGGGAACGCTTTCAGTTTTTCACCATTTAGAATGATATTAGCCATGGCCTTAGCGTAGATTGCCTTTATAATGTTTAGGAATGTTCCCACTACCCCAATTTTTTCTAGTGTTTTGAGCATGAAGGGATGCTGTATTTTATCAAATGCTTTTTCTGCATCTATTGAAATAATCATGTGATTCTTAACTTTAAGTCTGTTGATATGGTGAATGACATTTATTGATTTCCGAATGTTGAACCAACCTTGCATCCCTGGGATAAAACCCACTTGATCGTGGTGAACTATCTTTTTAATATATATTTGTATGCGATTTGCTAAAATTTTGTTGAGAATTTTTGCGTCGATGTTCATTAAGGATATTGGTCTGAAATTTTCTTTCCTCGATGTGTCTCTGTCTGGTTTAGGTATCAGGGTGATATTGGCTTCATAGAACGAGTTTGGGAGGGTTCCCTCCTCTTCTATTTCATGGAATAGTTTGAGGAGTATTGGAATGAGCTCTTTAAAGGTTTTGTAGAACTCGGCTGAGAACCCATCTGGTCCTGGACTTTTCTTTGTTGGTAGGCTTTTGATGACCTCTTCTATTTCATTGCTTGAAATTGGTTTATTTAAGTTGTGTATGTCCTCCTCGTTCAGTTTAGGTAGTTCATATGTCTCTAGAAATTTTTTGATGTCTTCGAGGTTTTCTGTTTTGTTGGAGTATAGATTTTCGAAATAGCTTCTAATTATGTTTTGTATTTCACTCGTGTCTGTTGTGATGTTTCCTTGTTCATTCCGAATTTTAGTAATTTGAGTTTTCTCCCTCTTTCTCTTTGTTAGTGTGGATAAGGGTTTATCAATTTTATTTATTTTTTCAAAGAACCAACTATTTATTTTGTTAATTTTTCCGATTGTTTCTTTTGTTTCGATTTCATTGATTTCGGCTCTGATTTTAACTATTTCCTGTCTTCTACTACTTTTGGTATTGGTCTGCTCTTCTTTTTCTAGTGCTTTGAGCTGTAGTGTTAAGACGTTTATTTGTTGATTTCTACTCCTTTTTTTGAATGCACCCCATGAAATAAATCTTCCTCTAAGTACTGCTTTCATAGTGTCCCAGAGATTTTGATATGATGTGTCTTTGTTCTCGTTTACTTCTAAGAATTTTTTTATTTCCCTCCTGATGTCTTCTGTTATCCATTCATCATATAATAGTGTATTATTTAGTCTCCAGTTATTGGAGAAGTTTCTGTTTTTTATTCTGTCATTTATTTCTAATTTCAATGCATTATGATCTGATAGAGTACAAGGTAGTATCTCTATCTTCTTGTATTTGCTAACAGTAGCTTTGTGGCATAAAATATGGTCTATTTTAGAGAAGGATCCATGTGCTGCTGAGAAGAAAGTGTATTCGTTCTTTGTTGGATGGTATATTCTATATATGTCTGTTAAGTCTAAATTGCTGATTGTGTTGTTGAGATCTATAGTTTCTTTATTCAATTTTTGTTTGGACGATCTATCCAGTGGTGAGAGAGGTGTGTTAAAATCGCCTAGTATTATTGTGTTGTGGTCTATTTGATTTCTGGAATTGAGAAGGATTTGTTTGACGTACGTGGATGAGCCAATGTTCGGGGCATAGATATTTATGATTGTTATGTCTTGCTGATTTATGCTTCCCTTAAGCAGCATGTAATGTCCTTCTTTATCCCTTCTGACTGGTTTTGGTTTGAAGTCCACATTATCTGAGATGAGGATGGATACTCCAGCTTTTTTGCTGTGTCCGTGTGCATGGTATGTTTTTCCCCATCCTTTCTCCTTTAGTCTATGGGTGTCTCTTTCTATGAGATGAGTCTCTTGCAGGCAGCATATTGTTGGATTTTTCTTGTTAATCCAATCTGCCAGTCTGTGTCTTTTGATTGATGAACTCAGGCCATTAACATTCAGGGTTATTATTGTGATATGATTTGTATTCCCAGTCAATTGACTCATATTTGTTTTTGACATGATTTGGTTTCTCCTTTATTTGACTAGTCCTTTAGGCTAGCGCCTCCTGTTGCTGATTTGCATCGTTGTTTTTCATCTCTTCCTCATGGAATATTTTGCTGAGAATGTTCTGTAATGCTGGCTTTCTTTTTGTAAATTCCTTTAGCTTTTGTTTATCATGGAAGGATCTTATTTCATCGTCAAATTTGAAGGTAAGTTTTGCTGGGTATAAGATTCTTGGTTGGCATCCGTTTTCTTTCAGGGCTTGGTATATTTTGTTCCCCGCCCTTCTAGCTTTTAGGGTCTGGATTGAAAAATCTGCTGATATTCTTATTGCTTTCCCCCTGAATGTAATTTGGTTCTTTTCTCTCGCGGCCTTTAAAATTCTGTCTTTATTTTTGTATGTTAGGTATTTTCATAATAATGTGCCTTGGTGTGGGTCTGTTGTAATTTTGTATGTTTGGAGTTCTATAAGCCTCTTGTACTTGGTTTTCCATTTCATTTTTCAGATTTGGGAAATTTTCTGTTATTATTTCATTGAATAGATTGTTCATTCCTTTGGTTTGTTTCTCTAAGCCTTCCTCAATCCCAATAATTCTTAAATTTGGCCTTTTCATGATATCCCATAATTCTTGTAGATTCTGTTCATGATTTCTTACCATCTTTTCTGTTTGGCCAACTTTGCTTTCAAGATTAAATAATTTGTCTTCAATGTCTGAGGTTCTGTCTTCCAGGTGTTCTATCCTATTGGTTATGCTTTCTATGGAGTTTTTAACTTGGTTTATTGTTTCCTTCATTTCAAGGATTTCAGTTTGGTTTTTTTTCAGTATCTCTAACTCTTTATTGAAATGATCTCTTGCTTCCCGTATTTGGTCTTTTAACTGTTGATTGGTGCGATCATTTAATGCCTGCATTTGCTCTTTCATCTCCTCCTTCAATGCCTGCATTTGCTCTTTCATCTCCTCATTAGCTTCCCTGATCGTTTTAATTACGTACATTCTGAACTCCCTTTCTGACATTTCTTCTGCTGTGTTGTCATTGGGTTTTATTGATGTAGTATCTAGGTTTGTTTGGGACATTTTCTTCCCTTGTTTTCTCATATTGGTCAGTTGTCAGTGGGACCCTGAGATATTGCAGTTTTCCACTATTGGCTTATAGTGTCCCGGTAGATTTCCAGTGTATCACCTCCTAGCCTTCAGTAGCCTGATGTCTTGGAGGAATCTGATAAAGCAGCTCATCCGAAGAAAACTGCCCCTAGCCCCCTACTGGTTCCACGATTTGGAACTGGCTCTGTGCTGAAATGCTCTCACTGTGGGCCTGCACCGTGCAGCTGGCCGTGTGGGAGGAGCTCACTGCTGGAGTGTGGAAGGCTACCTTGGGAAGACTCTAGCTGCCCTGCCCGGCTCCAATAAATCACCTCTATCTGGGCCTGCCCCCCGGGCCGAGCTTTACCCAGTGGGCAGACTCACCCGTGGCTCTATTTCAGTCCGAGTCTCTCAATGCCTCCCCTTCTTAACTCCTGGGTTCTGGAGCGACAGGGGGTGCAGTCTCCCTCTAGGCCGCCATCTTGGATCACCCCGAGAAGAGAGCCTGCAGCCAGAGTGGGCAGAGCCGCCTGAAGAGGTCTCTGGCTGCCCCGCCCTGATCCTAGAGGCTGTTTGCGGATCGAGGCTCTCCGTTGGTTCGGGGGCTTGTGGCTGGTTCTATGTAGAAAGTCTCTCACTGGGCGATCAGCTCCGAGAAGCTAGCCTTGAACGGCACCTCCCACTGCAGGGGTCCAGACTACTTGGGGAAGTCTCTGGCTGCCCTGTCTGGACCCTGAATCTGCTTGCGTGCCAGAGTACGCTGAGCTGCACTGGCTCCGGGACTCGGAGCTTGTTCTGGTCAGAAAGGCTCTCACTAGCGGGCCAGTTCCGTTCCGAGAACCTGGAGAAGCTGGCTGTGTGGGCGGGGCCCACCGCCGGAGTGCGCAGGGCTGCCTGTGGATGACTCTAGCTGCCCTGCCTGGCTCCGATAAGCCACCTCTATCTGGGCCTGCCCCCGGGGCCGAGCTTTACCCAGTGGGCAGACTCACCGTGGCTCTATTTCAGTCCGAGACTCTCAATGCCTCCCCTTCTTAACTCCTGGGTTCTGGAGCGACAGGGGGTGCAGTCTCCCTTTAGGCCGCCATCTTGGATCGCCCCGAGAAGAGAGCCTGCAGCCGGAGTGGGCAGAGCCGCCTGAAGAGGTTTCTGGCTGCCCTGCCATGATCCCAGAGGCTGTTTGCGGATCGAGGCTCTCCGTTGGTTCGGGGGCTTGTGGCTGGTTCTATGTAGAAAGTCTCTCACTGGGCGGTCAGCTCCGAGAAGCTAGCCTTGAATGGCACCTCCCACTGCAGGGGTCCAGACTACTTGGGGAAGTCTCTGGCTGCCCTGTCTGGACCCTGAATCTGCTTGCGTGCCAGAGTACGCTGAGCTGCACTGGCTCCGGGACTCGGAGCTTGTTCTGGTCAGAAAGGCTCTCACTAGCGGGCCAGTTCCGTTCCGAGAACCTGGAGAAGCTGGCTGTGTGGGCGGGGCCCACCGCCGGAGTGCGCAGGGCTGCCTGTGGATGACTCTAGCTGCCCTGCCTGGCTCCGATAAGCCACCTCTATCTGGGCCTGCCCCCCGGGCCGAGCTTTACCCAGTGGGCAGACTCACCCGTGGTTCTATTTCAGTCCGAGACTCTCAATGCCTCCCCTTCTTAACTCCTGGGTTCTGGAGCGACAGGGGGTGCAGTCTCCCTTTAGGCCGCCATCTTGGATCGCCAGTGCTATCTTTTTAAAAAAATGTAGATCAATTCCCCTTTTTTAAAGCTTAATCAAAACCAAAAAAAAAAAAAAACACAAAAAGAAAATTTTGTTAAAATATAAGTTCTCTAAACAGGCATTTTTCAAAAGAAGAAATGTAAATGGTCAATAAATATATGAAGAAAATATTCCCTAGCAGTTTCAGGGAAATGCAAATCAAAACTACACTGAGATTTCATTCCTTGTCAGAATGGTAGTTATTAATAATGCAAATAATAAATGTTTGCAAGTATATAGGGAAAAAGGTACACTCATTTTTCGTGGGACTGTTGATTAGTGCAACCACTCTGGAAAGCAGTATGGAGTTTCCTCCAAAAAACTAGGAATGGAACCACTATATGACCTCAGTTATCCTCCTCCGTCAGTATATATCCAGAAAATCTGAAATCAGCATACTGTAGGGAGGAAGCTACATCAATGTTTGTAGAAGCACAATTCACAATAGCCAAGCTATTGAACCAATGTAGGTGCCCATAAACAGATGAATGGATAAAGAAAATATGATATATATGTATATTATACATTTTATATAATCCTATATTACTTATACATAAAGAATAAAGAAATTATGGTATTTTCCAGTAAACAGATTAAATTGAAGACAATAATGCTAAGTGAAATAAGCCAGACCCAGAAATACAAAGCTTAAATGTTTACTTAAATGGGGAAGCTAAATCAAAATAGAAACAAAAAGAGGGGTGAAGCCCATGAAAATAGAAGGGATATCAGTAGAGTTGAAAATGGGGGTGGAGGGAATAGGGGTGGAAAAAGGGAAGAATTGTGAAATGAATCTGACCTAACCTTCCTATGTACATATATGAATTATAACCCAGTGAATCTCACCTTTACATATATCTATAAGACACTAATTTTTAAAAACCTATAAATAAATAGAAAAAAAATCAGAAGAGGGAAGGGAATAGGGAAAGGGAGGAAGAAGGGGAAGTACTGGTGACTGAATTAGAACAAATTATATTCCATGCCTATATAATTAATGTGAAAATGAATCCTAATATTGTATATGACTAAAATGAGCTAATAAAAATGATAAAATAAAACAACAACAAAATATATAAGTTCTCATTTTCTTATTCTAGAACCCAGTAGATATCCTGCTTCAAGAAATGGCAGATTAAACTGGGTAAGAAGTTATTCAGATGCTTTTAGGTGCTCTTGATTTAATATCTAGAAATTCTGAAATTCCTTAGTGTGAATGAGAATGTTTGTCTTTACCACCATTGGTAAGAATTAGGAATTTTTACTTTAGAGTTAGTGTTCCAAGGGCCTTTTGGTAGTCATCTACTTGCTTACCATGCTCATAGAAATGTGACCTTCTTATCATCCTAGTCTTCTCTTAAAATTTTCTGAAGACATACTCATTTAGTATATGATGATGGAGAAAAGGAAGATGATCGAAGGAGGCTGCATGGTTCTTTAAGAAAGGAGTTTGCAAAAAATCATCTATGATCAGGTCATTGAGTCATTAGTCCACTTTGAGTCCTACAAACTTAGCAGTATGTGTAAAATGTCCATGGAATTCAAAAGACAACAGCATTGCAGATGGTTATTACTGGAATTGGGAAGTCTGATATGAGCTGTTTATTTCATGCCCTTCATGTTTGGAGGGAATTAATTGACCATTATACATATGTAACACATATCAGGTTATATTTATTTTAAAATCACAGTTGTAAAGAATAAAAATATTTTTCTAAGATAAAAGATTAACACTAGGAGAAGTTAATATTTTAGACTTTATCTTCAAAAATAGATAGATTAAAATGAAGTTCATGCAGTCTATTCTTATGGGAGGAGAAGATTCAAAAATACCTAGAAAATAGAGTTGATAAATATTAATGTCTAAGGTAATATCTGATTAGAATGTAATTTTGTTTATCAACTCTTTCAATCACTAATGAATCATTAGTAAAGTAGAACCCAGGTTAATAAATTTAAAATATGGTTTACAGTATTTGAGAATAGAGATAAAGTTTAGGTTTTGTGCTCTTTCACTTTGTTGTTGTTTTATTTTATCATTTTTATTAGCTCATTTTAGTCATATACAATATTAGGATTCATTTTCACATTAATTACATAGGCATGGAATATTATTTGCTCTAATTCAGTCACCAGTACTCTCAGTATTTCTGTCTTTTATTAGTTTCACTATCATAAAACTACCATCCACATAGATGACTGTTAAGGCTTAACAAAAATACTTAAAATTTAGTAAATTCATTTACCCTTAGGTGAAGAGTCTGAAAATGTCTAAGCTCTATTTGCATTTATAAAGTTGAATCTTTTAATTTTGTTTAAATTAAGGTAACATGTAAGATGCAGTATTCAAGTTTGCAACATCTACTTTACTGTTTATTATAAAATACCTGTACTAACACTTATTATTTTTAAATTGATTTTTAAACTTGATCTCAATATGGAATTTCCACAGGGTCAGACCAGTTCTGTCAGCACAAGTGTTGCTTTGATAGAACAGGTAGAGGTTGAATTGTAATTTGATTGGGAGGTCCTCAATGTATTTAAATAAATAACTTAAGAAATATATATTTTATATAAATTAAGCATGCTTACATTTATACGTAAGTGAATGCATATTCACCTTTTTTTCTTTTATAAAGAGTATGCTTCTACTATATTATTACATCATTGTGAATTGGCAAAATGTAATAAGCCTTTAGCTTTGAAGATGGGTATTTTCTATTTGCATATGTTTCATTTACAGATTGATTTTGTTTCCCTTCATTACTTCCTCTCTATTCTGTTTCTTTTGAAAAAGTAAACTCTTAGTGTTGGTTTATGTGTCAATTTTTAAGTAAGATTTTAAATCTTATTTAAAACATGAGGTATTTAAAGTATTATTGACTTATATTTGTTACTGTCCTGGTAATTTGTAATTTATTTTTCTCCAGGATGAACTATCACAGAGACTTGCTTCTCTTCATGATCAAGTGTAATTTAATGTCTGGTGCTATTTCCTTCACTTGAAACATTCTTTGTGTGTACATAGAGGTAAATTGCACTCCAGTTACCCTAAAACACTATATTATGCCAGAATGTTTATCCACTATTTGTGTATAATGCTTTCTTTTACCTTTCTGTACTTTCCAGTACATTAAGAAATGCCAGGGGTTTTCCACATTGACAAATTTTATAGTTCTGTATATTATGTGTAAACGTTTGAGGGATATGTTTTTGTAGATGTATTTATCAAAAGTCCCATTATTTTCTTTTACATTAAATATGTTAGATCAAAAATCCATCACCAAAGTCCTTCTGATTAATGTCCTTTTTGAAGAATGTATAGGATGTTATGTTTTGATTTGTTTTTAATTTAAAGTAGGTTTCTGATAATGTGATTCATAATAATAAAAGCAGGGAAAGCATGTTTACTTAATATATTTACATAGCCAAAAACACCTCATGCAGTGTCACACAATGGAAAATCCATTTTCTGTTTTAAGTTTGTTTTTGTTATCCAAGCAGAAATGCAGTTGACTTTTAATCTGTGTTCATCAGCTCTTAAATATAGATTTTTACCCTGTAATTTAATGACTACTATTTGAATTCCTTAAATTAAAAAAGTATATTTTATCCATAATTTTCTTATATAATTAGAAAAATTATGTAATATTAACACAAAAAATTAAGGTTTCCTCATTTTAAAATGTTCTCTGTTAAATATAAGACTCCCAGAAGAATCTAAATTTTTGTACTTTCAAATGAAAGTCTAAAACATATTTTTTTAATGTTTCTCCTATTAATAACACTTGTTAGGCCATATTTTAAAGGAAGGTCAATTTGCATGGTATTGATGTCATTTACATTTTTCCATGTGATTGGTTTCCCAGAATCTTGGACTGTATTTTTAACACAACCAAGCAAAATAACAAAATGAACCAATCCAAGTTTTCTTAAAAATTACTGTAAGTTCTGGTTAAGTGTTTTCATTCTTTTCTCTTAAAACAACAACCCTTTAATAACTGGAAGAAATTAAGTGAAAATAAATAAGTTAAAAGTTTTGTTTAATCATGAAAATAACTTTTAGGCCAGTAGAAGATGAGAGCCTAACTTATGGTGTTGGGCACACCAAAGTCATTATGTTGTAAAGAACAGACTGGTAGGCCATAATCATCGGGGGAGAGCATTTGATGACCAGCTGTATTACTTGTCATTTCCCCAGGAGTATCTTTATTTATTTTGCCCAACTAAACAAAGTGCAATTTTAGAGACACTTCTTCACTTAGTATTCACAATTTATGATGTTTCCTACCATGTATGAGAGTGTATATGAGTGATGAATGTATTCACTGGTTAATGAAATGATAAATTACTCTTATGCTTAATTTGAGTTGAACCAATTTAACTTTCTTGGTACTTTTCTATTTGTCACCTTAACAGGGGATTTTCTATTTTGTTTATAATTAATTAATTAATGTTTTGCCCTTTCTACTTAAAGCATATATATATATATATATATATATATATATATTTTTTTTTTTTTTTTGGTATTGGGATGTTCTCAGGCACAGTGAGCAGGGGAAAAACCCTAAATATCCTGTCTTGTGCATTATCTGACCCCCAATGCTATATACCATGCCCAGTGCTTCCTATTGTATTATGGTGTGCAAATTTTTTTTCTTTTTTGTACCAGAGATTCAACTCATGGGCACTCGACCACTGAGTCACATCCCCAGACCTCTTTTGTATTTATTTAGAGACAGGGTCTCACTGAGTTGCTTAGCACCTTGCCTTTGCTAAGACTGGCTTTGAACTCATGATCCTCCTGCCTCAGCCTTCCAACTGCTGGAATTACAGGTGTGCACCACCATGCCCAGCTATCATGTGTTAAGATTTTTATGGCAAAGCGTCTGTACATTTTGTCCATTATCTCTGTTCTAGAGTATCTACATCCCATTTCAGGCTCAGAAGGCATAAGTTTGTTCCAGTGTTCCAGATTTTTCTTTTAACATCTATTGACCTACTTTTAATAATACTCCATCACATCATCTGTCAGTGTCCATTGCTTTTCCAAGAATAGACTTAACACTTGCTGAGTGATTACAGTATATATACCAGACATGTCACAGACATAAATTTCACAACAGTTCCATAATGTAAGATAATTTGCCTATATTATAAAGAAGCTGGGCCTAAGGCTTAAAGAAGTAGAGTAACTTGGATTCTCAGAGGTAGGGAATGAGAAAGCCTGGATTTATCCCCAAATCTATTTGAATGCAAAACCTACGCTGTTAACCTTCTGCCAAACTGTCTTTGAAAAAATGGGCATCTCCCAAATTCGTGGAAATTTTGGGAAATCTGCAAGACAATTTGAATTGCAGGTAATAATTGTTACTATTATCTTTTAGCATTTTCCTGTGTAGTATATTGTGTTAATAAATGTCATCTCATTTATCATCACAAAAAATTTTTAATGAAGGTACCATTCTGAAGTATTTTTTACAGATGAGGAAACTGCATTTACAGAAATTAAATGACTTGGTTGGAATAAAGAATTAGTAAATGGCCTAGTCCCTACTGGAACCTTGGCTTTTAATCACTAGATGCTTTGCTTCTTATTTTGTGACCTTAGGAAGTGGGTAGTGCTTATGATAAGCACTGAAGTAGAATACAAGAGATAATTGCAAGGAGTATGAGACATTTTTAAATAGGAAATTGTAATGATTCTGTATATAAGGTAAATACTGTCTGAAGCATCCCTCTTTTTAGTGGAGATAATCATTTTTGAGACACTGTTAACTACCAGTACTACCTCATTCCCTAAATTGACCCCTAAAGCGACAATGGAATGACCTTTGATGCTCACCTTTTACAGGGGTAGTCATCTCCTCGATGCAGCCCTTTTATATTTCTCCTGGAGCATGGTGTGCTACAACAGTGTCTGACCAACTAGAAGTCACTGCTCTTCTGAGGCTAGTCGCCTGTTAATTATGACCTTTGGGGCTAAACACGGGAGTTTCATTTTCTTAAACCTTCTTCACATGAACAAGCTATGCTCATTTAATTTGTACTGGGAGGTAGGGGCTGAGAACTGTTAATACCAGAGCAAATACAAGACTGCTATAATCTGCTTCTCCTCGCCTGTGGGATGAATCAAATTGAAGTGATCCCAAATCATTTCACATCCTTGGAATAATTGATATGTACTGAACAATAATTTCGTACTTACTGCCAGTAACTATGAGTGGGTGTAGTCCAGCATCTCACTGCCCTCGAGAGTCTCTGGAACTTGGAATCTTCCACTAAAATCTCATTTGAAAGTAGGCATCAGGACACTCAGGATTCTCCAGTAGTCTTCCTAAGTACAGACCCTCCCTTACAGAGTTGCTGTTTCTTCTCTGGTTTTGGGGCTATACCTTCTGGATAGGAAATGAAGCTGTAGAAGTCAACTTCTTCTTGAGCTTCTTTGCTTCCTATGAATTCCCAGAAAATTGAGCAAACTATGAATGTCCTGGTCTCCTGTCCCCTCATAGAATAGATGGGGAAATTAAGACGCATAATAGGACATGCCTGGTAACTATGCTTATCCACATTAAATCAGTGAGCTTTTTTGGCTCCAAGATATAAGAATAATAATATCATATTTAATTTGACTGCATCAAAAGAGCACATTTTAACAATTCAATATAATTGTCTTACGGTGTAAGAATTTTTTAATCCTTAATCTATTTCTCATGGCACTATTTTATGGCACTATTATTTTATCATCATAATTATTATTTAATAATTAAAAAAACTTGAATTTTTCTACTGCCTGCTACTTTGTAGCATGCTTTCATATGTGCCATGAAAATTCATTTTTGAAAGTATAAAGAGGGAATCAGGGCAGGATATTATTAACATTTTTTATAGATGGCCATCGAGAAGTGAAGCTACTGAGTGATCTTTCTAAGGTCAAAGCCAACCATCAAGGAGCTAAGCTTCTAAGAGTCTCCCTATTTTCTCTATTCTCATAGATAGTTTTGGCACCCTTTGCCCACATACTACTTACAACCAAATTTTCTTACCTAGTTTCAAAGATGGAAAGGGTACAATGTAAGGAATGGTTCAAATGCCACCACCATAACCACCATGTCACACATCAAAGCAAATTAACCGGGCATGGTGTCACAGGCCTGTAATCCCAGCAGCTCTGGAGACTGAGGCAGGAGGATTGCAAGTTCAAAGCCAGCCTCAGCAAAAGTGAGGCACTAAACAACTCAGTGAGACCCTGTCTCTAAATAAAATACAACATAGGGCTGGGGATGTGGTTCAGTGGTTGAGTGTCCCTGAGTTTAATCCTTGGTACCCTCCAAAATAAAGCAAATTAAGCATTATTTGCCACCAGGCCCCATGTCTGCCTTTCCACTATTTGATGTTTCGTTCCTTTAGGTTATTTATTTCCATGACAATTCCTTGAAATAAAGACTCCATTAAAGAGTATAAACAACATTTAGTGTGAATTTATCTAATCAAATTCAGCAAGTCAACTGCCTTGCCCTAGCCAGGTACTAGAGAAATAAAAATTAAGCCTAAGTAAATTTTGACTGGGGTAGGAGTTATCATGAATGAGGCCAACTGCCCAGAAATCATGTTGATTGGAGTTGGAAGGCCAGGGCTTAGTGGGAGGAGTATGTAAGGAGTAAGCTTTGCCAGTCAAGCCCGTCTTAGCTCTCATGAAGTGATTACCTCAGCAGCTGTCAGGGCTGGATACAAATCTTCCTATCTTGATTCATTTGTCATTACTTAGCTAGTTACACTGGGAAATATCTTCATTTCTTTCTTTTCAGTGGGAAATAATCAGATCCCGGCCATCTCAATGTGTTTTATAAGACTTAACATCTGTTTAGACATGAATTCAACCCTTCATTGAAGATGTCCCACTTTAGTGGCATATTCTTCAAACTGAGGAGAGTATGGAGGAGGGGAATGGACAGCTCTCATGAATAGTACTGGAAAAAAATTCTGAAACTGCCTCTACTCTGTAAACAAATCCCATTCACAGCAGACTCTGATCTGTCTCCTTCTTTGAAAAATACCCCCAGAGAAGCTGACAAAAATTGACCGTAAAATTAAATGACATATTCAGTTTCCTGCAAGGATATTTCCTACCCCAAAATATCTTCCCACTCTTATTAACTGAAGTATCTTAAGTGCCACTATTATAACACCCTTGGAGCATCTTAAAGTATCAATACTCTTTTCAGAGGGGAACCTGAAACTGTTAAAGCTAATAATGTATTACAGTGTTACTCAAAGCGTAATGCTTAAAACAGCAGCATAAGGATCACCTGGGAACTTATTACAATTGCACATTGTTGGTCCCACAAGAGTCTTCAATAATAGTGGAGAGAGGCAATCTATATTTTAATAAGCCTACCCAGGATTCTGTGATTCTGATGCATGCTAAAATTTGAGAACATTTTCATAGTAAGACTTGGTTTATCAGATACATTTCATTCTGCATAGTAACTTCTCATAGCTATTTTTACACTTACTATAGGCCAAATATTAGCCCTTTCCAAATCTTGTTTAATTACCAGATAAACCCACAATGTATTATCTATTTTTAAGACATAGAAATGATGTCTAGGACTGTTATTTACAAAAGGTTATTTAGCTTTGGTAAGGATGTGGTGAAGTCTGTAGTAGATCTTAAGCCTTATGACTAGATTCATGATTTTCTACCCTGGATCAACAGTAAGATCACTTGGGAGCTTATAGAAATCTCAAGGTCAAGATTATACCCCAGACCAATTACATCAGAATTTCTGAAGATTGACTTGCTAAGTTTTAAAAGCTCCTCAGATGATGTCAATGTGTAGCCAAAACTAAGAACAATGTTTTCTGAACCTTGGATGCACATAAGAATAAGCACCTGGAAAGCTTAAGAAATCTAAGTTACATCACTTCAATCTAATGCTTTAAGATGAGGCTTTTAAAGATTCCCACCTGGCTGGTGAGGATTGGAACTCTGAAACTGCTCTGGGAACGTTTTTACTAATTCCTTAAACTTAAGAGAATAAAGCCTGTAGAAATAAGTCTTGCTTGATTGGTACAGGGGACTTGGCAGAGATGAAGATGTCAGAAGGCAATGAAGATAAATTGTATTCACAGTGTTGCCAAGAGTCTGCCTGCCCAAAGCAGGTTTATGCTTTCCCTGATACTTGATGTTTTTCCTCCTGTCCTTACCTCCCATACCCAAAGGCAAAACTCCATTTGTGTTCTTATGAGAAGCATCGTAGAGTACAAGACTCTAAAACCTAGGCAGTATCACCAAGGTGACCATGGACAAATCAGTGAACCTCTTTGTGCCTTAATGTCCTCATCTGTAAAGTGTAAATTATATTATCTATCATAAATGTTCTCAGAGCCTCATGGTGAAGACTAAAGGAGATGATCCTTGCAACATACTTAGCATATTGAGTAAATATTCAATAAAGTTATTCTCTGCCCCTCAGGTTCTTCATCTATCAACTGGGTATAAACATACCCACTGTAGTATCAAAGAACATTATATAACTGAAAATCACCTCGTACACTGAAGTGGCCATAGAACTATAAAAGGTTATGAGTTCTCATACTTCTGAAGGTAGAAATAGAGTTGTTGTCAGAGAGGGTTAATGTAATACTAAAGAATCATTGAATCTTGGGGCTAAAAAGGTCTTCAGAAACCCTTTGTCTAACACCTTCATTGTTTATGATACAAATGGAAGCCAGAGAGAAAATGGACATGTTCCAGGTCACTGAAAATTAGTGGCATAGCTAACAGGATATCGCAGGTTTACTGATGCTGTGTTCTAGGCTTTTGCCACCATCTCACATTCTCTGCCTTTTTCTGTCCCCATCTGCCTGTTCTGCCACCACCCCCAGCTCTTCATGTTCTGAACTGTAAACAAGGAGGCTGAGCTGCCATGCACCATTAGAGGGACTGCTGTTTTCTTAGATGCCATAGAATTAATATGATCAATTAAGATTCCCCCTCACAGGCTGTATACATACTCTGTGAGTAGGAACTTAAGGATTAGGGTGGCATATTTTTAACAGTCTGTACTTTTGGACATCTCTCAGCTGATACATATTGCTTTTGACTCCCTAACACAATAAATGCAAAATTTGCATGCTGAGATTAAGACTTAGCTCTCCTGTCTTATCTAACTTTCAAACAAAACATGACTTTTTTTTGGTAAGAATATAGTTTTAAAATTTCACTCTGTGGAGACTGGGAGTGACCTGAGGTAAAAATGTTGTATTTTTTCCCAAAGTTATGGTCACCTTATGATAAATAGAACAAACAAATTGACTACCCATGCAGTTATGTGTGGGCACTTTAAAGTTAAACTTACAAGAAAAATATCTCCTTGATTTTCAAGGTACTGTGCCTGAACTCCCACCATTTTCTTCTTATTAGCAATACCTAATTTCATATTTGAGATAAATAATTCTAAAAGAGCAAAAGTCAAATCAACCTCCATCCCCTTCCTCCCATCTTGACCCACACACTAAAAAATAACAGATAGTAAATGAATAATGAAAAAGTCAGCATCCTTCAAGATTTCCTTTAAAATTCATCATGAGAAACCTTAATTTGCCCTCCCTCAGTGTTACACATTAGTTCCAGTCTGTTAGAAAAGACTGAGATGAATTAATATGGCCTGAAAGTTGATAATATCCATGACAGTTACACTAACTTTTCTTTCTAGAATTTAACAAATAGAATAACTTTGAATATCCCAAAAGGACTGTCCCCTTATTTTCTATAGGCAAGCCCAGTTTCTATGATGAAATGTTAATACCCTACAAGATTCTAGGAAAAACTTTGATTTAGGAAGTGGTTATTGAGATTTACTATATTAAGACCAAAAAAGCTAAATTATTTAATAAGGAAAAAGGGAGAGTATGGTGCTGCTAGAAATTCTGTTTCAAAGTTTCTAAGACGTGTACTTGTTAATACCAATCAGTGAATCTTAAATCTCAGGTGTTTAGTTTTAATTTTTAGGAGTTTGACTTATAGTTTTTTAATATCTTTCATGCTTACTTAGCTTCTCAAACACATAGAATACAGTTATAACAATTTTTTACATCCTTATCTGCTAATACTAATATTTATGTCAATTCTGAATCTCTTAATTGATATTTCTGCTTAAGGCATATACTTTCCTGCCTCTTTATATGACTGTTAATTTTGTATTAGTTATCTAGTGTGAATTTTACCTTTTTGGATCCTGGATATTTTTATATTCCTGTGAATATCCTAGGCCACATTTAAGTTTCTTGAAAAGAGTTTAATCATATTTCTTCATTGCAAGGTTAGTAGGAAGGGCAAGAGCACATTTAATCTGAAGTCTAGACTAAGGGTTCATAATTCCCTATCACTGATGCAAGTGTCTTCAAGTACCTTATAAAATATGAATTATGAGGTTTTCCAGTCTGAGAGAAACAGGCACTAATTCTAGCACTGTATACGTACTAATCTCTGTAAAGCTATCAGATAGTTTGCTCTACAGTAGTTGCCTTATATGCATGCACTGATGAGTACTCTGTGCGGTAGTCAAAAGGGACCCTCTGCAGCTCCCCAGGGTTCTTTCTCTATAGCTATCACCTCTCTAATATTTTATCTTATGAACTCTAGCCAGTTTGTTCTCCTTGTTCTTTCAGCTCCATTTCTTGAAAACAAGGTGTTTGCTCTTTCTCAGATTTCTCTCCTTGTTGTATGGCCTGGAAACTCTTAAGACAGTAACTTCAGCAATTTAGGATCATGGCATTTGTTTTGCATTTCTTAGAGATCACTACCCTTTGTTGCCTGATATCCAACATCTCTTTTGCCATATTTGAGAACTGGATCTTTTAAGATTTTTTGTTGTTATTGATAAAACTAGTTATGAGTAGGGTTTCTATCAATTGCAGATAAAAAAATTCTAACTGTTAGACTATTGCTATTATTTGGCTTTCTCCATTATTTTTTCATCATATTTCTAACTGTCAAATTGACATTTACCTTGAATTCTGTTCTAAGAACATCAGTTCTTATTTCACATGGACCCACCATTTGACCCAATTACCCTCTCCTCTGTTTATACCTAAAGGACTTAAAATTAGCATACTACAGCAACAAAGTTACATCAATGTTTATAGCACCTCAATTCACAATAACTAGATTGTGGAACCAACCTAGATGCCCTTCAATAGATGAGTGGATAAAGAAACTTGTATTTATACACAATGGAATATTATTCAGCCATAAAGAAATATAAAATTATGTCATTTTCAGGTAAATGGATGGAGTTGGAGAATATCATGCTAAGTGAAATAAGCCAATTCTAAAAAAATTCAAAGGCTGAATGTTTTCTCTGATAAGTGGATGATGATACATAATGGGGGTGGGCAGAGGGGTAAGAGAAGAATGGAGGAGCTTTGGCTTGTGTAGAGGGAAATGAGGAGGGGAGTGGGCAGGGGAAGGAAAGATGGTAGAATGAGACAGACATCATTACCCTATGCACATGTATGTTTACACGAATGATGTAACTACATAGTGTACAACCAGAGAAATGAAAAGTTGTACCCCATTTGTGTACAATGAATCAAAATGCAGTCTGTAAAAATAAAAATAAATAAAATTTAAAAAAAAGAAAAGCACTTACAGCAGAGCATGGTGATGCACTACTAATCCCAGTGACTCAGCAGACTAAGGAAGGATGATTGCAAGTTCAAGGCCAGCTTCAGCAATTTAGTGAAGCTCTAAGCAACTTAGTGAGAACCTGTCTCAAAAAAAAAAAAAAAAGAAAAGAAAAGAAAAGAAAAAGGGCCGGGGATGTAACTCAGTGGTAAAGCACCCATGGGTTCAGTCCCCAGTAAACCTGCCCCCCCAAAAGTAAGTACTTACATATTGCTGTCAATATCTGGCATTTTACAAATATTAGTTTATTTAATTCTCATCATAATCTTATGAACTAAGGATATATTATAGTCCCAGTTTGTAGAAAAGGAAAATGGGGCCAGACTTGTTAATAATTGTTCAATATTTAATAGCTAGGAAAGCATGGAACTGGGATTTGTACCAAGGCAATCTTGACTTCACAGTTCACATTTTCATTACAATACAGCAGTAGATCTAATCTGCTATCTATATGTTCTCAAATAAGGATACTTATGCTACCAGGCTAAAGTTTTTCTCTTCTTTGGCATTCCCAGAGATACTTCATATTCATTCCCAATATAATTATAAATTAAAGATACATGCTGGCAGTCTATCCCCCAAGTACCATCAATTCTAATTTTTGGGATAGATTCTATACAGTGTTGATCTTTGGAGGCTGGAAATTTTAGGAGGCAAAAGTTAATGTCTAAGTATTCCTGTTACTCATTTTCCTTTTTTAGTTCAGTTACATTTATAGGCTATCTGAAGCAGTGATAAATACAAGACCCCTTTGGATATCAGTGCATTATGCAAACACATTGGACATCTGCTAGCATTGTTTAGGGTCCTTTCCTACCCAATGTCAGGACTTAGTGTGTGCATCTCACAAACGTTAGAAAAAAACATGGAAGGAATTGAAAAGGCATTGATGTACATTGGATTTGAAGCATTAAATTGTTGTTGTTGATCTAAGAAGGAATCTCCATTTGCTTTTATATGTTATTAATTTGCTCAGTTCCAGTAGATTAATACCTTCATTGTAACCTTTAAAATTAAACTTTTACCAATAATTGTTTTATTTGATAACTTTATCAGCAGCTATCCCTTTCCTTACTGTAGAATCTCACTCTGGCTTGAGGGAAAAGGGAAGAAAGAAAGGAGAAGGAAAACAGGAACAGTTGTACAAGGTATCTACTATGGGGATTATTTTATTTTATTTTATTTTATTTTTTTTTTGAATTATGAAAAATAGCTTTATTTTCATTTAATATGGACGGTTTTCTTAGAAAACTCCTTAAACAATTCCTTACATTAGAGCAAATAAACTTAGAATGTTTACACAGAAAAAAACAAAAGCAGAAGATTGGGGGAATGAAATGAAAAAAATGATGGATCATAGGACAGAATTGATGTTCAGATTTTTAAAAAAAGTTTTAATTAAAAAAACAGGGGTGGGTTGGGGTTGGTGGTTCACTGTGTTGTTCAGGCTTAACATAAATATCCTTTAACCTCTTGAGTAGCTGGGATTATAGGCACCGGCCACCTCACCTGTCTAATGTTCAGACTTTAGAGAGAGAAAATGGAATCTGGCAGGTTGAATCAAAACAGCACACATTGGATCACACGCCTCTTCCTTAGGAATTTTCTCTATGAGATTGGCCACAGTGTTCTAGTGGGTTCTGCTTTACTCTGGAATTACCCTGGTAATTAGTAGAAGGGTTGCTATGGCAATGCCTTCTTTGTGATCTACATCTTCTAAGCACTCTGACATGATGCTATGTTTTCTTTCAATCATTAGACTCTCTTGAAATAATTGATACCATGACCATAGATACAAAGCTGACTGATTCAATTTGATTATCATTTCGTAGTTGAGTTAGGAAGCAGAAATATGTTTAAAATGCAGATCTTTTAAGGAACTGTGGATTCTTCTTGTCTGGGAAGCCCACTCCTGAGTGCTTGAGTCTGACGTGGCAGACTCAAGAGGAATTATGCTGCTCAGTAGACTCCATAAATGGTAGAGCCCAGTGATCTTAGGTTCAGGGTCCAAGGACAGCTTATGACAATGGGGAAGTGTTTCTGATTTCTTATTGCTGTTGCGTCATTTGAAACCCATTTGCAGAACTGCTTCCCTTGACTGGACAAGAAACGGCCTGTTTTTCTAGTGTATGTATAAGCTGTTGGAACAAGTCTATCTATTCTTCTCTGGCTCTGCATGGATTGATGAGACCAACATTAATTCCAATCTTTATAAGGAAGCTGTCCCTTTCCTTCCTACCGGAACTTTATCTAATGAGAGGTACCAATGAACTGACCTCAGTTGTGGTCAGACATGGAGAGATTTTTTGAGGGTTAACTGAGATAAACTGAAGACTCTGAAGTTCACACAATCCTTACAATATTATCTCCTGCCCTGCCTAATCATACTACCCTTTCCCTCTATTTAAGTCATTTTAAAAGTCTGCCTTCCTTACAATTTGCAACATTTGAAAATGAAATTTCACATAGGATAATAGAATTGCATCAAAGTCAAATATCCAGAATTTAATAATTATACCATTATCTTTATTCTGTGCTTGTTCTTTGGAAATAAACACTGAAATATTTAGAGGTGAAGAGTCATTATTTTTGCAAGGGATGAGAAAGAAACCTGTGGTTTCTGCTTTGAATTTTGTCATTTAAATGTGAGTGTGGTGGCATATAAGCTTAAGAAATTTCTTTATGGAAAATAAGTCCTAAAATTGAGATGAAATGTTTCTGGTATCTTTATTTTTTAACTCAAATTTTGTTGGTAGAATACCTCAGATTTAAGCTGTACTGAATATCTCAAGGAAGTAAATGTAATTTCCTCCTGAAACTAGTTCACAATGTATCTTACTATTCTTGTGTATTACTCAGATGCCATATATAGCCAGACACAAACTGTCAAACATGGTGTGTCTGCTTTAAGGAACTCAGTGAATGACAATTTATTTGTTTAATGTTTCTCTTTTCTTTCTTTTACATTTTTTAGATGTTGATAGACCTTTATTTTACTCATTTATTTATATGTGGTGCTGAGAATAGAACCCTGTGCCTCAACACATGCTAGACAAACACTGTACCACTAAGCCACAACCCCAGCCCATCCCTTTTCTTTTAAGAACCATTCCACTCATTCTCATATAAAATGCATAGACTGTTTCAACAATGTACAATAAAGGAGAATTGAGAATCTTAGATGTGGATACAGAGTTTGTATTTAATTTGAAAAAATTTTTTTCCAAGTACAGTATTATTTGATCCAACTGGACACATTACAAATGTACATCACCTTAATTCTTACAAATAAAATTGAGAATAAGGGAAAATACAGACTCATAAAATGCTTTTGGTAGCAACCAGAATGCATGAAATAAATCAACTAATATTCAGACACTGCTTAGTCCACAGTTTGATAATAATGATATTCATTAAATTGTTTTCAGGGTTTTCTCTTGTTTAAATAGGAAGTAACTCAGTATTTTATCCCTTTTATCATATTACTATATACCTCTCAGATGCACAAATTAAATCACTTTCCTTATGACTAGAGAAAAAGAAAATTGAGAGAGAAATTAAAGGAAAAAAAGTAACAACTTGGAAGAATCCTTCCATTATTCTTGGGGTTGGTGGGTAGACAAGGACTGGATGGTCTCGAAACTTCAAAACAGCTGGTCACTATGTTGAATATTGGAGAATTTGTCACTTGTGGTGTGTTAATTGAATTCTCTTTGACAGTGAACAACAAAGCTTAGAGGTGACCTAAATCGAACCAAAGATAGGGTTCCTGCAAATAAATTACCATCTCATTGTTGGTGAACAGAAACACATCTTGCAGGTCTATGGGGACAGGCAGTGTTGTGGATTGACAGCAACAAATGGAAAATGGAGGGGAATACTCACAGCTCCTGAGGTGACTGACCTTTGCTACACCACATAAAAGTCAAACAAGAGGAAAACAGGAGCTGAAAGAATTGAACAGTAAATCATAGAGCTGGATTACACAGTACTGATATAGGATGCTTCCAAATGATGATTAATGTTGAGTAATAGATTAAAGTGAGACACAAAAAAGTAGAAGGACAGTCATGAAATCTGTCTAGCACAGACCTATGAAGGCCAACATCTGCTTGCTTTCATTCCATTGATGGAGCATGGAAGTGAGGGAAAGAAAATGGTCATATACTTTCTATTCTATCCCTCAAGATAATTGATCATTTGAAAGTTTTTTTCTGTGGCTGGCTAGTTCCTAGGTGAATTACTTATTACTACCCCCTGACCTCACCCTCCAAAAATTGAAAAAAGAAGGAAGGAAAAAAATTTTGTGTTGTGACCTTTCTTTCATTGCAATATGATTCCATGTGCCAGAGAAGAAAACCATGTAACAAGGGCCAGATGCTATCAATAGAACAATTAAATATACCAAATGGTGACTAGAATAATACTTAAGAACTTTCAGGCTGTGTTTTAAATGACAAAACTCAGAAAATACAGGTATGGAATGAAGAGTGTTTGGAGAGTAAAAAGAACAAAGAGAAGAAAATGATAAAAAGGTGAAAAAAAGGAGAAAAATACCAAGTAGACAATAGCAAACCTTTATTTTTTAGTTTCTGCTTATGCCACTCAATTTTATCTACTGTGTGTTACATGATGTTTTCTTCTGGACAATATTTTTCTATATTGCTGAGAGATACTTTCATATGCATGGTGTACCAGCCATTTCTCAAGGACTTAAAACTGATAAAGAAATAGATATAAAAGTTACTGTTAAATTTATCACTTATGTTTTGTTAACAGGGCAAATGAGAAGGCATCGTAGAGAATTACAGCTACACATGAGCGGCAAATGGAGCAAGCTGAAGAACTAGAAATCTATGAGAATTCAAATCTCAATCCTTTAGGGTTAATTTGGTTACAAGAAAAAAATATAAGCCAGGAGACTTGCAGTTAGTCTGCTCCAGTACTAACTGTGTGACATTATGTAAGTGACTGAACCTTTTCAAAGATTATACAGTAGGTATAGTAATCTGTCAATTCCAATTGTGTAGAACACCCACACCCAAAATATTTACAAACTCTTCAATGAAAAAGCATACAAATGTTAGAGCTATAATGATGATGATGATTTCTTTTACTGCAATGATAAGACTCCCTGTGTAGAGGCAGGAAGCTCCCTGCAATAGATCCAGTAGAAGATAAATAGCTAGAATAAAATTGCTAATATTGTTTAAGCACTTGCCATGTGCCAAGAACCGCACTAAGCTCTTGTGTGTATCAAGTCATTTAATCACTATAACTTTTATTTCTAGCTTAAAAAAACTTGACACATTATATTTGTACATATTTATGAGGTACAATGTGATATTTTGACTCATTCACACATTGGCTAGTGACCAACTGAGGATAAAAGTAGAAATATTGTTTGCTACATTTCATGAATAAGTAAATAGGCTCAATGGTTTGCCAAGTTATATAGCTAGAAAGTGACAAAGCTGCCATGTGAATATGGGACCTATCATAGTTACTCCAAACTTGCTGCTTCCAAATTCGGATGAACCCAGGTTAGATCAATTTCTTAAAATGGGGCACGTTATATCAACATTGGTCTAAATAAAATGGTTCCCCTTTAAGGATTTTACTTTCAAACATTCCTAATAATATTAATGAATTAGAATCAGTATTAATGAATTAGAATTAACTCAAATGCTAGAGTGTTTTTCCTTCTAAGAGTCTAGGGCAAAGCCTAGCCTATAGAATGAAGTAATAGTAGTGATATTACTTGTAGCACTGAAGAAAGTAGAAGGATTTTGTGTCAGATCCTCCTTTACACCTTACCTTATGGACAATGTCCTCTTTTGTCTACATTTACAAAAATTCTTCACTCTCTAGAACGCTAGCAGCAATGCTTCCCTAGATTTCTAGGGAGCATCAAACCCACCTGGATTTGAATTCAGTTCTGGCTCTTATTAGCTGTACAGCCTTAGGAGAATGTTTAACTTTATTGAGCTTTGTTCTACCCATCTGCAAAAAAAAATTATAATTACTTCACAGAGTTGTTTTGAGGATTAAATGAAACAATGTATGTCAAAATGCCTGTTTTGTAGTATTGTTTTATACGCAATAATAACCACAATAGCTAACAATCTTATAATATATACTATGTTTCAAACATTATGTAAGTACTTACTCTCATTAATTTATATAATCACAATGACACTGTGAAGCAGATACAACTATTTTTCCCACTTTATAGATGAGAAACTGCAACACTGAAGAATCGGTGTGCCCAAGGTCACAACTATGAATTAATAAAGCCAAAATTTAAACAAGGAGAGTAACTGATTGTTTCTGCCTTCAACAAATTTCATAAGAAAATTCCATGAAAAAGGAAAAGAAACAAAAGTTTTGAGTGACAAAAGCACAGTTGGACTCAGGACTTCTAAAGCTACTTTGTTTTGAAAGAGCAGCAGATAAGTTTGTATTTATTTTAAAAGGAGCAACAATAACAATAATGTTACTGATAGCTCACACTAAGCCATTGCTACATATTGTGTCCTATATTATCTCTCATCTACTCTGACCTATAAGAAATCAGTAAGTATTAATATTTGCTCTCATGATTATAGTGTTCACAATCTAAGAGAAAGAATACAAAATGCACATAGATAACTAGAATGAAAAGTAGAAATGTAAAGGGACAAGAAACATTAACACAAATTGATCCTGGAGTTCAGAAGCCAGAGAGGACACTTGAAGGGTACCAATTTATATGTTGTTGACAATCAGAATAGGTTTTTAAAAAATGGCAGTTTACAAGACAGAATTTGAAGACAGGCTATAGATTACAAAATGTAGAACAGGAAGGGGAATTTAATTTTGAATATAAAGTACATACATTGAAATAAACAATGTTTCGGGACTTATATGTAATTCATTTTGTTTAGAAAGAATTATGTAGACAATGAAATGAGCAAATTAGGATGAGGTCAGATTTGAGAGGTGGGAGATGTAAAATTCATGCACATGATTCTGAACCTCATTCTTTGGGTAAAAGGGAGTCAGTAGAGACTTTACAAATGTTTTGGGGATCCACAAAAATTCAAATTCAGGAAAATTAACCTAGCAACTAATGTGGCATGGGTTAGAGGGAAAGGTAGTAAAGGCAGGGAATCTAGTTAGGCAGTTATTGCTATACCCAGCTGAAATTGATGGACACAGAAACAGATCCTTTTGTTTTATGTGTCGGGGGGCAGTTCAACAAATATTTATTCAAAATGCACTTAAATCTCACCAGACACCAAATGCTTAGTGAGATAAGCAGAATCCCTTTCCTGGAGAGGCTTAGTAAATTATAATTCAGAAGGTATAGTTTAAAAATCACTAAGATGCACATTCAATGAAAATGTAACCTTAGTAAATAGCAGTTTTCTTTTTTCAGGAATACAAAGAGTGAAATTATCACCTCACAGATATAAACAATAATCAAGCATGTTCATACACAGTCACAGCCTGCACTTGAATCTTATTACCAGTAGATGGCGATTATAACCTTTTGTCTAGGCAAGGAAAAACTTTCATCTCTCCCAGGATAGAGAAAAGGAGAAGGGGAGAAATTGAGAGGGTGAGTGATAGGAATAGGAGAAAGACTGTGGTAAAGGAGTAAGGGATGGAAGAGTGATGAATGCTGGATTTGCAGTTCAAAAAAGTCCCTGAGACATGCATAGTTCAGAACTATATAGCAGTTGCATTTGCAGCTATCCTTGTTGGTGAGGAAGAAATTCCTATTGGCTTCCAGGCAGATATTGGAATAAAAAAGAATTTTCCTGTTCCATAATCCCTTCAAATGAATTTAGCAAAGGTAAGGTATATCTGTGTTTGAAAGATGCTACACAATCCTTTCGACCCTGTGTAGCAAGTAATGTGACTTGACTAAGCACTTAACTATTCTGTTCCCTTGGTAGAGATAGAAAGAGAACTATTCTGAATAGAATAGAATAGAAAGAACTATTCTGTAAAATATGGTACAGCTGAAAATCCTTCAAGAAGAATAACAAAACTGTAACAGAATATTCCCAATAAATGCCTGGAGGCATGTCCTAAAGGTAAAACAAAAAAGACAAATTAAGAGTCAAGCTAACCTTTGAGATGTTGGTAAAGACTATCTTCAAAGGGAAAATCAGGCATGAAAACCCCCAATGTACATGTTGACTGTGGTACATTAATGGATTGGGAATTATAGGATTAAAGGTGAACAAAGGAAGGAAGAAAGTGAAAGATAATCCTGCCACTTTCTTTGAGAATATGAATCTATTCTATGTTCTTTTGTTACAGAGTATCTTGAGATAGTCATTTTATCTATCCTTCTAAAAAGAGATAGGAAGAACTTGGGTTCAGAACAGTTGAGGACAATTTACCCAAATGTCTTAAGACTGACACTTCCAAATTCTGTGGGTCAGAGGTCTAACTTGAGTCTCATCAGGTTAAAATAAAGAGCTTCCTTCCCTTCTGGACATTCTAGGGTACAATCTATTTCCTTGCCTTCATCAGCTTCTAGAGATTACCTTCATTACTTGTCCCAGTTCCCCCTTTTCTTACCTTCAAAGCCATAAGCATTGCATCTGTCTGATCATTCTACCTTGGTCATTTCCTGACCACAGCCCCAAAACTTCTCCCACTTTCAAGGATGCATGGGATATGACTGGACCCACATAGATAATCCAGGATAATCTCACCATATTAAAGTACGTACCATTGATCATACCTATAACAAAGTCCTTTTATGCTACATGGGACAACATATTCACGTGTTCTATACATTAGGAGAGAGACAGAAGCAGAGAGACAGAGAGTATACCATATTTGCATAATAAATGGCCAACTCTTACTGTTTAGGAGTCTAGGATTATTCACCTGAACTTCTTAGAGATGGTTATATTAGGCCAATCAGTCAGTCAGACAGGTACTTTGAATGTCTCTAAGTAGTAGAACACTATTTTTGGTAGTATGAATTTGTCTGTGATAGAGGAAGTTTAAGGATGAATAAAAAGTAAATAAAAAGTATAGTTGTCTTATGTCTATACCAAATGGGATGATAATAATATCTGTTCATCTCTTGCCAGCTGTCAGGCATTATTCTAAGTATATTACTCGGATTCTTGCTTAGTCCTCTAAACATCCTCATGCCCATTTTATAGATAAGGAAAATGAAACACAGAAGTTATTTGCTCAAGGTCACTTTCACTTACAATTATTAGAATCCAGAACCCATATAACTGTATCTGGAACTCAAGATTTTAATTATTATACTCTAATGTTTCTATGTTTGTTGGCCTTTCATAAAGAACTCAAGAAAAATATGTAAACATATCTAAATACCAAATAAACACATAGCCCAGATTAGTTCCCTAATAATTGAAGGATAGAACTTCTATGTCACCTTGAAAGAAGAGACGATCTCAAAGCAAATGAGTGGACTCATGGATGGCACATCCTTGGTGGCTTCAGGATGGGGTGTGGTCACTGCAAAACTTAGGATTTCAGTCCCAATTGGGGTGACATGAAATTACCTTGAAATTTCCTTTGTATTCAGTAGTCTATGTCTTCATTACACTTTGGGTACCTACTGCCTATTCAGAATGATTATAGGTAGGAAAAATCTTTAAATTCTCTCCAGTACATTCTTCTTGCTAAATTGAGTATCCACATCTACTCTAGAACATCTACTCTAGAATGAAGCTTAAAAGGCAAAGGATGTGTTTGCTGGAATAAACATCAATATAAAATATATGCTATTTCTTAGTATTCAAATTAGAGCTAAATTTGAGACTTTTCTTATTTATTGAATAAAGTTATTTTAAAATTAAATGCATTTTTTATTAAATAACAATACCTTATTTATTAAAATATGACCATTGATTAATCAAAATTTTCCCACCCTTTCTTTCTTTCACTGTCTTTCTTCCTCACTCCCTCCCACATCTTACTTCCTTTCTTTCCTCTCCTTTCCTTACTATGGTCCTAGGAATCTAATGCTGAGCTACACCCCTAGCCCTGAATAATCATTTTAAAAGACAATATGGGATTAATATGATAGAATTCTCCTTCATATAACTTTTTATAGTAAACAGGTACTTTTACTTTATTTTCCCTTGGATTTACATGTTATAATGTAACATGTATCCACTTCCTGGCATATATAATTCCTAAAATCCTTGGAACCTTCAAAGTGATACGTATCTTTTGCTTGCAAATGAGTGGACTCATGGATGGCACATCCTTGGTAGCTTCAGGATGGGGTGTGGTCACTGCAAAACTTAGGATTTCAGTCCCAATCCCCAACCTCCAGGTAGATAAAAAGTGCTGAAGGTTAAGGTGATCACCAATGGCCAATGATTTCATCAGTCATGACTACATGACCAGTTTTATGGGCATCCTCTTATTTTTTCAGTTCTACATTTGGTTTATGATTATTTTTCCTCAAAAATTGTTAAAATATTTACACATAGAAATATAACCCCCTTTCACTCCTATTTGTCAATTTCTGTACTAGATCCTCCCTCCATTTTGGTTTGTATATTACCAGATCTTCCTCTATATATTTGCATATACATTTATATAGCCATAGAAAACATAGCATGTGGTTGATTTATGTGATTATATATCATACAAAATATATTGTTGTCTCTTACTTTTTATTTACATACCATTACATATACACGTATATATGTAATCTATCTACCTACCCATCTTAATATTTCTATAAAATTAGTCTTTATATAAATCTCCATAGTCCAGATAAATCTCATTTCTTTTTCTAGTCAACCATTTCTTAATTGACATTTAGGATGTTTTCAGTTTTTTACAATAGTGAACATGAACATCCTTGAATATATCTTCCATTACACAAGTACAATAGTTTCTTTGTCACAGTTACCACATGCCTTTGATTTTTTTCATAGTAAGCATGTGTCTTTTATAGACACAAGTAAATATTTTAATATTCTGTCATATTGCACTCCCCAGTGGTGGTGGTTCCATTTTATATTCACCAGCAGTGAGAAAAGAGTACTCATTTCTGCATATGCTTTATTTTTGCTAACTTGCTTGATTGAAAAAAATCATTGTTTTAATGTGCATCTTACTGATAATTTAGGAGGTCTAACTTTAGTTCATGTGTGCATTTACAATTTGGTCAATCCTATCTTTAAAATGTTTATAATGTAGACAATTTCTAATTTGAATATTTTTCTTATTGATTTGGTAGATTGTGGATTGATTGTGGATACTCGTCCTCTTTCTATTTTCATAAATACTATTTTTCAATTTTATCATTAGTCTTTTAAAAGTATATTTTTGTCTCAGAAATTTTCAATGATGAAAAATTACATTTTATAAAATTATATATTATATTTTTCTAATTTATGAGTGCATATTTATTTTTCTAACTTATGAGTGCTCATGTATTTTTAAATCATTTTGGGATTATGTCAAGTTTATACAAATATAAACACATATGTAGACATAACATGTGCACACATGCACATAAATATACAGAAAACCAAAGATTTGATAGCTTTCATTTAGATTTATCATTAACCACTTTTCATAAAGTTAGATTGTTTATTTGGTTACCTCCTCTGTGGCCCTAAGCAATCTGTAATCCTAAATCTGCACTTGCAAACTTTTGACTCTTACTTAAAACAATGAATTCCACTGTCATGTATAACTAAAAGGAACAAATTTTAAAAATAAAATAAACAAGATAGAAAATTTACATCTCAAAGAGGCAGAACATAACCTAAACACTAATCAGTGAAAAGGCCCAGTGTAATGAAAAGTGTCAAAAGGTAAGACTTGTTATGCATATTTAAGCTAATATCTTACCCTATTAAAGGAAGTAATCAGGAGCCAGGTGGGTTACCACACATCTGTAATCCCACAGACTCTGGAAGCTGAGGCAGGAGGATCTGAAATTTGGGGCCAGTCTCAGTACCTTATTGAGACCAAAAGCAATTTAGTGAGATCCTGTCTCAAAATTTAAAATAAATAAATAAATAAATAAAAAGAACTGGGGATGTAGCTCAAAGGTAGAACACTCCTGGGTTCAATCCCCAGTAAGAAAAAAATGATTAATAATCAATCAACAGAGAATGATACACACTTAAAAATAGAAATTCCTTTTATGAAAGTTCAGAAAGCTGCACTTTGTAACCAAAGATGCAGAAAAAAAAACATATAATGTGATCACGCTAAACCAGATTGCACTTCCACATCAGTTTGAGAGCCAGACCAGATATCCAAAAGAGTATGAGAGCCCATAAGTTCGATTGTGGCCTGGAAAATCAAAATGAACTCTAGACATTTATCACAAAAATTTTTTCTTTATCCAAATATGTACTATAAGGCCTTACGCCATAGATGCCCATTCAAGGATGCCCTTCTGTCCCTCTTTCTTTTATCAGAAAGTAGTTAAGATGAAGAGTCCT
The DNA here is from genome assembly GCF_902686445.1 of Sciurus carolinensis. Taxonomy (NCBI): domain Eukaryota; kingdom Metazoa; phylum Chordata; class Mammalia; order Rodentia; family Sciuridae; genus Sciurus; species Sciurus carolinensis. The sequence goes on along the minus strand of NC_062232.1, from coordinate 61,396,833 downwards.
AGAATTTGAGAACTGGTTGCTCAGACTGTGAGGGAGGAAGCAATAGGAGAGAATGTTCCTAGAAGACCATCACTAAGTGTGAAAGAGAACAATTGTTTGAGTCAGAAGTGTATACAAGGAAGAGAGACAAGAACAACAGATGTGTATACAAATTACCGTTACCAGAGTATTATAATTAGGATCAGAGCCAGTAGGTACAGGTGACTAAGTCAACTCAGATTGTTCTCCTAAGAGAAATAAGATCCTTAATGAAAGGGTCAAAGAACCTAGACGGCAGGAAGAGAGAACAGAAATACAGAAGGAGGGATGTTTTTGCAGTATGGAAACCTGTTGCAGAGAACAGTGAAAGGAAAAGTGATGTCCCAAAGACTGGGGGTCATATAGGTTACAATAAAATTTCCCTTCAGCCCTGGAGCCAGAGTGCTGAATAGAGTCAAAAAGAAACACTGCAGTTAAGAAAGGATATGCAGGTAAACATGATAACAGTGTATACACGTTACACAGCTCAGATCCCAAATTCAGAAAAATTCCAAGCACAGAATTAAGACAATGGCTATCATATCTTCATCAGGAACCATGAGTTTGCAGGGTTAGAGATGTCTTTCAAACCCCAGGAGGGATACTCCCAGGACAAGGGGTCTTGTCTCATAGTGGAAATATCTTTTAATCTCCTAGGATCAAGAACCCCAAGGTAGGATGGCCCAGAAGTGTCTTCTTCAGTAAGCATCTCATTTGGGGTTCCAAATAGCTTACTGCTTTTGACACCAAATTGGGCCCCTTTTCCCTCTTGGAATTTCAAAACCAATAGATAAGACCAAGCTCCCATTAAACAGCAAAGGAGACTTTTATTCTTGACTAAGAATTAAGGAATTTTATATACAGACTCACAAATCAACTTCCTCACTAATGTTTTCCATTATGTTCATGTTTTACTTTTTATTTGAAATAATTATAGACTCACAGGAGATTGTAAAAGTAGTATATATTGTCTCTTGTACTCTTCATCCAGTTTTCCATGATGATGATATTCTAAAAAGCTTTAGGTGGCTATTTCTCCCTCTGGAGATAGCCCACATTCTCATTTGAATGTGTATGCCTTGCTATACTCCAAAAGACATCTCTTGCTTGAGATAGCCTGAATTCTCCTTTTCCTGAATAAATATTCCTATGTCTCTGAAAAAATAAATAGCTATAGATCACTCTTCTGACATAGGATTAATATCCAGAATACATAAAAAACTCAAAGAGTTTAACATGGAAACTAAAGCAAACAACCCAGTGAATAAATGGACAAGTAAACTGAAGCAACATTACTCAAAGTAGAAATTATCAATAACTATATTAAAAATGATCAACATCTTTAGCCATCATGTAAAAGCGAAAAAGCAAATCAAACTACATGAGATTCAATTTCATCCCAGTCAGAATGGCAATAATCAAAAACCCAAATAATAAATGCTGGCAAAGATATGGGAGTAAAGAAACTCTTATACACTGTTGGTGGGAAAGTAAATTAGTGCAGTCATTATGGAAATCAATATGAAAATTTCTGAAAAATCTAAAAATAGAACTACCATATAATCCAGTTATACCACGCCTTGGTACGTATCTGGAAGAATTAAAAAGAACACAGTACCTGCATACCCATGTTCATCACAGCAAAGTTCACAATAGTCAACATATGCAATAAGCCTAGATGTGCATCAAAAGATAAATGAATATCAAAAATATCACACACACACACATACACACACAGAGAGAATGAAGTATTATTCAGCCACAAAAAAGAACAAAATCCTGTTATTTGCAGAAAGATGTATGGAACTAGAGATCATCATTTTCAGTGAAATAAGTCACACTGAGAAAGTATCTTCTTTTTCTTATATATGGAAACTAGAAAAAATAAAAATTTAATAACGGTAACATGAATGCAGAAGGAAACTATTAGAGGGAGGAGAAAGAGGTAGGGAGCATGGAAGGAGAAGGGGAAGTAATGGGGGTACAAAACCATCAAAATATGTTATATGTATGTATAAATATAATACAATGAAAGCTGCTGTTCTGGTATAATTAATATGCACTAATACAAAACAACTGTAGTTTGATATCAAACCCAAGAAATTGACATGGGTATGACACTATTTAAGAAACTACAAATTCTATTTAGTTTTCACCACCTTTTACATTTTTAGATTTTGCATGTTTTTCATTTGTGTGTGTGAGAGTAGGTCTGTGTCATTTTATCCTCTAAGTATATTACAATAACTGACACTGATATCACTATATTTAACTATCCTATTACCACAAGTATTTCCCTTATGCTACACTTTATAGTTACATCTCCCAACTCCTTGACATCTGTTATGATTTAGATCTGGAATGTTCATCATAGACTCATGTGCTAGGGCTTGATTGCCAGTACAACAATGTTCAGAGGTAGGGTTTTTGAGAAGTGGTTGGTCATGATGGTTTTAACCTCATCTCCATAGCTGAGTGGGTTACTGAGAGGTGGTAGAAATTATAGGAGGTGGGACCTTGTTGAAAGGAGTGAGTGCTTGAGGGCATAGTCTTGGGGATGATATCTTGTTCCTGGTCCCTCCTTTCCCTTTTCTCTATGTCCATTCTGGCTGCTGTGAGGCAAGCTGGTTTTCTCTGCCATGTTCTTCTATCATTATATTTCTGCCTCATCCTAGGCCTAAAAACATTGGATAAAGGTGACAATGAACTGAAGCTGGGAAGCAAAATATAATTTTACTCTTTTATGTTGCTTTTCTTAGGAATTTAGTCACAGCAACCAAAAGATGACTACCAAACCATTCCTAAAACCTGTCAACTACAGTATGCTCTCCATAAATATAATTTTATCATTTGGAAATTATTATCTAAATAGAAACATAAAATGAGTAACATTTTGAGATTGGCTTTTACATTTACCAAAATATCCTTTGAATGTACCAATAGTTTGTTCCTTTTTATTGCTGAATTGTATTGCACAGTATAGATTCAACAGTTTATTTATTTTTTTCCTGTTTATAATTTTTTATTATATATATTGTTTCACTGTATACTTGATATACAAAGCCTATTTCTAGAAAAACACATTTTTTAAATTATTATTGTTATCATTAATCTTCTTATGGACATCTGGTGTATTTCCAGTTTTGGAATATTATGAATAAGTTTGCATAACTTTTGTGTACAGGTTTTTGTTATAAAAACACATTTTAACATATTTGGGATAAATGCCTAAAAGTACAAGTTGCTGGATCATGTTTAATTTCATAAGAAATTGAAGAAACTGCCATATTAATTCCAGTATGGTTTTATAATTTTATAGTCCTATTAACAATGTATGAATACTGCAAATTCTCCAAATCCTTGTCTATATTGGGTATTATCAGTGCTTTCTGTTTTAGTCATTTTGATATGTATGCAGGGATGGATACCTTATTGTGGTTTAATTTGCATTTCCTTATCAACTAATGATGTTGAACATCTCTTCATGTGCTTATTTGCATATGTATATCTTCTGTGGTAAAATGCCTGTTGATGCCTTGTCAATTTGCTAGTGATATAATTAACTGTATTATTGTTTTTCTGTTTTAATTTTTTTTCTTATTTTAAAAAGTACTTCCTAACACCAAAATCATATTTTTAAATAATTTTTATGATCTTTGTTTTTGTTTTGAAGACTTCATTCCCAAAGAATTTTTTTGTGAGTTCTATGAAATGTAACTTGACTTTAATTTTTCCTAAAGCAATAACCAGATACCTCACCAAGTGAACAACTGAATAAATCATTAATCGCTTGTTTTGAATATTATTTTACCACATATTAGCTTTATATTCATATGTATAATATATTAATTGGTAATGATATACAATCATATACTAATTGTGTATTTGATTATATCATATACTAATTATGTAATCTGTTATTCAACTCTATTGAACTGTTTTGTTCTTAACTAATACCACAATTTTATATATTATGGTTCTGTTATATGCCATCATATTTGGTATAATAACTTCTACTCAAGTTCTCTTCTTCCAAATGTGAAATATTTTAAACATATATTTATAATAATTATAAATAAATATAATTAATATACTTAATTTAATTATACATTTAGTCTAACATATGAATTTAAAATTAGTTCCATAAGCATTTTATTGAGGTTTTGGTTAACATAATATGGAGCTTACAGATTATTTGGGAGAAGACTTTATGATCTATTTATATTATTATTTAATTAATGCCTACATTACATCACCTTCGTTTCATTCAAATATTTTGTTATGTCGTCCCCTGTCATTTTTCTATTATAACACATTGCACCTATGGTTATTTAAAGGGTATGTTAAAAAGACATTCACCAGGTTCAATTGGGATTCATCTTGGAGTGTAAGGTTAATTTAGCATACAGAAATCAATATATGTTATTCACCCTATTAAAAGAATGAAAGATAAAATATATCCATCTCAACAGATACAGAGATAGCATTTGACAAAATTTAAGAAACTTTCATGATAAAAACTGTCAATTAGGTATAGAAATAATGTTCTTCAGCACAGTAAAGGTCACATATGATGACCCCACAGCTACCATCATACTTAAATATGAGAAATTAAAGTCTTCTATGCTAAGATCAGCGAAAAGATTACAATGCCCTTGCTTATCACTTCTGTTCAACATGGTTCTTGAGGTCCTAGTCAAGCATTTAGGCAAGATAAGGAAATGGAAGACATCCAAATAGAAAATATTAAATGAAAGTGTCTTTATTTGTTGATGTTACAATCTCTATATAAAAAAATTTACTCGACAATTCCCCTAAAATGTGTTAGGTGCATAAATGAATTCAACAAAGCTATAGGAGCATAATCAACTTATAAATATCAGTAGCATTTGCATACATTAAGAATACACTGACAAAAAATTAGGAAACAATCCCATTTACAAAAGCATTATAGAAGTAATTTAACCAAGGAAGTTGAAGGTACATATACTAAAAAATATAAAATGTTGATGAGAACAATTGAAGATGATACGAATAAATAGAAAACCTATTTTTTCATGAATTAGGAAAGTTAATATTGCTAAAATGTCCATTTAACCCAATGCAATGTACAAATTCAATGTAATCTGTATCAAAATACAGATGTCATTATTCAGAGAAGTATAAAAAAAAGCAAGCCTGAAATTTATAATGATTCTCAAATGACCCTGAATAGCCAAATCAATCTTGACCAAAAGAAAAGGCTGGATGCAAAATGATATTGGATTTCAAAATATATTACAAAGCTATTATGATCAAAACAGCATAGTACTGGCATAAAAACACACACATCAACCATTGGAATAGATTAGGAAGCCCATAAATAAACCTACACATCTGCATGCCAAGTGAAATAAGCCAGACTCAGAAAGTCAAGGTTCCAATGTTTTGTGTGATCTGTGGAAAATAGAGAGGAAAAAGTAATATAAAAAGAGATCTTGTGAAAATACAAATGAGATCAATAGAATAGTAGCGGGGTACCAAAGGGAAGGGAGTGGGGAGGGAAAGAGGAAGAAATGGGGAATGAAGTAGACTAAATTTAGCTATGTGTATTTATGAATATATCACAATGCACTCTAATTTTATATATAACTATATTGTGCCAATAAAATAAAGAAAGAAATGAAATACTGATTAAGGGAAGAGGGGAGGGAATGAGAAGTATTGGGTATAGAAATGGAGAAAACTATGTTATGTATATTTATGAGTATGTCAAAATGAAACTCACTGTTATGTAAAATTGTACTTCACTAATAAAAAGTCAAAATAAAAGTACTATTTGACCCAGAAACACACACACCCATGTACACATACCTGCACACCTGTGAACAACTTATTTTCCACAAAAATGCTGAGAACACGAGATTGGGAAAGGAGAGTCTGTTCAATAATAAATTATGTTGGGAAAATTGGTTATGTACATACAAAAGAAAGAAAATATACCCTTATCTCATTCCCTATAAATATCAACTGAAAATTACTTAAAATATTAAATATCAGTCCTGAATATTTAGAATTACTACAAGAAAACATAGAGGGAAAACTCCAGGACAGTGGTCTAAGCATTGATTTTTTGGATATGATTACTAAACATAGGCAACAAAAGCAAAAAACAGGCAAATAGGATTGGAACAAAGTTAAAACCTTCTGAATATCAAAGGAAAAAATTCACACAATGAAGATACAGCCTATAGATTGGATGGTAATATTTGCAAATCATATATCAGATAATATCCCAATATCCAAAATATATAAGAAACTCAAACTACTCAATAATAAGAAAAAAATAACCTGGGTAAATAATGGGCATATTACTTGCATAGCCTTTTCTCAAAAGATTACATACAAATAGCCAAAACATATATATGAATCAATTCTTAATATTGCTAACTATTGAAAGAATGCAAGTTAGTACAGTGAGGTATCACCACATCCATGTTAGATTGGCTATTATCAAAAAGTTGAAAGATGACAAATGTTGGCAAGATGTAGGAAAATACATTATTGGTAAATTATCATAAATCAGTATAGTCATTTTGAAAAACAGTATAGAGTTTCCTCAAAAAATTAAAAATAATATGTGATCCAGAAATATCACTACTGGGAAATTGAAATTTTTATGTCAAAGTGATGTCTGCACTTTCACCTTCATTGCAATATTAGTCACAATAGTCAAGATATGGAAGTTACCTTGGTGTTGCCAAGATGAATGGCTCTAAAAAGCTAATATATATGCAAAATGGAATAGTATACAGCCTTTAAAACATGAAATTCTGTCATTTATGACAACATGGATGTACCTAGTATATATTATGTTAAGTGAAATAGGCAAGCACAGAAAGACAAATGCTACATGTTCTCATTTGCATGTAGAATCTAAAATAATCAAACTCATAGATGTACAAAATAGAATGGTGGTTCTCAGATGTTGGGAAGGGATGGATGGGAAATAGGGAGATGTTACTTAACTGGTACAAATTACAGACAGGAGGAATAAGTTCTGCTGTTCTAATTGCACAGCATGGTGACTACAGTTAATAAAAATATACTATATATTTCAAAACATTGAAAAGAAAGATTTTTAAGCATTCTCACCATATAAAAATGATACATTTTGGGGTTAATAGAATTAATAAGATGAAAAAAGCACAAGGAAACTGCAGATCCATATCTGAGAAAATCTTGAAGGCCAGGTAAACAACTGTGACTTGTATACTTCTGAAAAGGCAATGAGTTAGCAGGTTTGGTTCTATTTGTGCTAAGGGGAAGTTGCACAAGTTGTGATCCTGGCTAGCAAGGAGATTAAGTGAACGGCCAAAACATCTGTTTCTTTTATATGTTCTAAGGACTCCTAAAAAGGGCTAACTACTCTGAATTAAGAAAAAAAAAGAAAAAGAAAAAGAATGAGAGTTTGGCTCGGAACTACTTGCCAGAAAAAGTAGAAAATGTGACTTTCATTTATGCAAATAATTGCTTCCAGATGAATTACCTATTAAAACTAAATAATAAATCTAAGAATCTACAGAAAACAGAATAGAAACAGTGCAGGCTGCTAGGTATGTCCAATGTAGAGGTAATAATTTGAAATTCTTTATATAGGGGTATAAGATAATTGCTAATCCCAGTCTTAAGAATGTATATAATTTGGCTGGAGATGTAGCTCAGTGATAGAGTATTTGTCTAGCAGGTATGAGGTCCCAATTATATTTCTTAGTATTAAAAATGAGTCAGCAAGCAATTTCTCAGGCCACAGAAGGATTTGAAAAGTGTTTTCCCAACTGTTTTTAACTTTTAAATTACATTTAATCTTTTTAACCTGCTTACTTTAAAATTAAGAAAGAAAAATTATTTTACTTTTCATTATATAAGACAAAGTAGTTATTTTAAGATGACTATAAACGTTTTAAATTCTGTATTTGAGGTAGTATTATTTAATTTAAAGGAAAACAATTAGCAGATAAGGACACACACCTTTTCCCTTTAAAATCAATACACATTGAAAATGTAAATTAGGTAAGTAAAATTATGATTTATAAACAAATATATTCAAAACTAGCATATATTTTATTGAAAATTGAATATATATATAAATGAATAGATAGAAAAACATGTTTTATCTTTCAATTTTTTATTTTCTCCTCAGTCTTTCTTTAATGATAGAATTACCCTTTCAAAAATATCATGTATTTATTGAGATATTTTATTATTGGAGAAGGACACCACATTGCAGTTCTTTTCAAATTAACTGGACTGAATATCTGATAATATATCTAGTACATGGAAAATATCTCTAACTTTTTCAACTACATAAAATATTTCAATGGGTCTAATAATTTAGATTGCTTTGAATAATGATAGGCAAATGCAGCCAAATATCAGGTATTTATAATTCCCGAGTTTTATGTTCTTTAAACAGCTGATTTATTAATATAATTTTGGTGTTTTACTTTAAAATAATGAGTTATGAGAGATTTTAGGCTGCCATCAATTAATAAATAAGAGGATAGTCTTTATTCTTAGGATGGAAAAACTAAAGTAAATGTGAATTTTGGTCTGTTTTCTCTCTCTTATACTGATTCATTGATTTTTGAGATATTAGAGGTATTTTATTATGTTGCCTGAGAATTGTGTTTTATGTTACTAGAGATTGACTCAAGGCCTTGTGAATGCTACTCAAGTGCTCTAATACTGAGTAATAGCCCTAGCCTTTAAAAATTTTCTTTTTTTCACAATCTCCCTAAATAACCCTGGTTGACCTCAAACTTTAAATCCTCCTGACTCACCCTCCTGCGTAGCTAAGATTACAGGTGTGTACTACCATGCCCTCCCTTTTACATAAATATTTTTATCATATGAATACAACTTGTGTATCTTGTGTTCAGTGTCTTGAGACAAATTTTCAAATTTATTATTTTATGCTTTTGATTTAATTTTGTATATTGTATCAGTGTTAATAGTGTGTTCTGTTTTAACTCATAATTCATCATGGTATAAAACCATTTAGATAATTGAAGAAAGTGTGAAGTTCAAAACCAACACTGCAGGTAAGCAGTAGGTAGCTATTATAAATTGACCAATTGATTTCATTGTGAGCATGCTCATTTTGTCTCTTCTAACCAACATCAGCTCACTTTATATATATGCATATATTTTCAAATGATTTAATTTAAAACTGTAAACATATTTAAATAAGCATTTTATTTATGTACTTATACCCATAAGTGTGTACACATGCTCCCAAAGGTTTGTAAACTGTGGTTTTGTGGTTTGTAAACTGTGATTTGTAAACACAAGAGCTCAGCAACACTAATTGGTTCACCCTGCTTCATAATAATGTGCAAATTAACTTGGAGAAACTTTAAAAATTTGTACCATGAGTGGAATCATTCGTGTCTCTGGCCTCAAAATACACTCTTTTTCCATCAAAATACTATTTTCTCAACTTGTCACTCCTCTATTAACTAGCTTATAATAGTTTCCTATATCCCATAGTGAAGACCACACTAGTTTGACATAAAAAATTATTCCTATTTATTTACCACTGAGCAACATCCCCAACCCTTTTTAATATTTTACTTAGAGACAGAGTATCACTGAATTGCTTAGGACCTTGTTAAGTTGCTGAGGCAGGCTTTGAACTCCATATCCTCCTGCCTCAACCTCCCTAGTTGCTAGAATTACAGCAATGAGCCACATCATCTGACAAGATTATTCTTAAATCTTAGCCACTTCCTAACCAGTTAACTATCCTCCTCTCCTTCTCAGAAACTCCTTAACTCCAGAAAGGCTAGATATGTACCTTAATTCTTTTTATAACATTATTTTCCTAACCTTTTAATATTAACCATATGACATTCCTATTTATTGAATTTATTGATGTGTAATTACTATTTTCATGTATAAAATATTTGTAATTTTATATGGCTCAACCTAATAGAATGACTTTCATTTCCTTTTCCCAATTCAAACCTATCTATCTTTCAAGGACCAGCCTATATCCCATCTTCATCAAGAAGCTTTTTTTATGACTTCAGCTTATACTAACTATTCTTTTTCCAGTATTCTAAGCATATTAATATCTCACTATGTTAAACATATATGTACAAATATGTGTACCTATATATATATATATATATATATATATATCAATAAGCATATCTCCTACCTTAAAATATACAGCAGTGTGTGTGCCATCAAATTACCAGGACATAAAGTACAATTAAACCCAGTGCAAACCATTCTGTTTTGTATTCATTATCCCTCACATTGTCTTTTCAGATAAGTTTAAAAATATTCCAGGAGGTCTAGCACTTTTACCTAGATTTAGTGTGTTTCACCAGCAGGAAGAAGGCCAGAGATAAAAAACTCAAATGTCCTAAGGGTCTTAAGTAAGTAAAATAATCTTTGAAGGCTGGACACAAGCTAAACTAGGAGTTGATAGAGAATGGTAGGGAGAATGTGGTAAACAGGAGAAAGTATACTTCACCTTAAAGGCATTCAATTCAGATGTTCTAAAACATGAGCAAAAACAAAAAATCCAGTGATCCAATTAAATGCTTGGCTTAGACATCACAAAACATCAAGTATTTATGAACCCAGGTTCCCTTATTGGTCCATGAGAGTAATGAAGGAACCACTTTTCATCTAGGACCAAAGAGTACTTCATTGTCTCCTGTGACTTAGTGTCCCACTCTTTGATTCTCTGTCTGTCTTGTATCTGGAGTTGCATATTTATTTATTTATTTGGGCATTATTTGACCTTCATGGACACTAACTACTCTTCAATTAGTTTGGCCTTATCTGATTACCTGGACTCCATTCTTCTGTTTTGTTCCCTGACAATTCTAACACTACCTCTGACAATTTTGGCTTTTCATGATTCTCTGAGATCAACATTCTGCCTTCCTGACCCTATCTTCCAGACTCTTTATCTCAATCTCCACTTCTAACCTCCCACAGCTTCTATCCCAGGTAGAATAATCAAATAAATAAAACCAGAAAAAAGAAAATATTATAACTGATACAACACAAATGCAAAGGAGCATAAGAAACTACTGTGAACAAATATATGCCAATAAATTGGATAACCTAGAAGAAATGGAGAAATTCCTAGACACATAAAATCTACCAAGACTGAATTATGAAGAAATAGAACATGAGAGCAGGTCAATAATGAGTAGGAAAATTTAATCAGTAATAAAGGTATCTTATTAAAGAAAAGCTCAATACCCCTATGTTCTCTTCTTGTAGTTTTATAGGTTCAAATATATTCTTCTTCATAACATTGATCTAAGCAGAGATTTCTTTCATAAGACCCCAAAAATGTAGACAACAAAAGTGAAGACATGATGGAAGCAATCACAGAGTGGAGAGACAAGCTAAAATTTAAAGAAAGTATTTGCAAATTGTAATTTGATAAGGTATTAGTTTCTAAAATATATAAGAAACTCACATAATTCAACCTCAAGAAATAACTTGATTTAAAAATGGATAAGGGTCATAAAAACATACAAATGGCCAAGTATATGAAAAAGTGCTTAACATCACAGGTATTCAGAGAAGTGGAGACTGAACTCATGATGACATATTTCATACCTGTTAGAATGGCTATTATCAAAGAGATTTAAAATGAAGAGTTGTCAAGGAAGTGAAGGAAAGAGAATGCTCTTAAGTGGTTGCTGGAAATGTAAAGTAGTATAAACATTATGGGAAATAATATGGAAGTTTCTCAAAAAAATATGATTGGCAGTGTAGCATATTAATAGAGAATTTGTCTAGCATGCAAGAGGCCCTGGGTTCAATAACCTATTGAGCACACACACACACACACACACACAGTTTCCCATATAATCCAGCAATGCCACTACTGATGATATACAAAAGGAAAATAATGCAGTGTGTCAAAAATATATCTGCAGTCCTGTATTAATTGCAACATTATTCACAATAGCCAAGTTATAAAATTGACCTAAGTGTACATCAAAAGATGAATCAATACAGAAATTGTGGTATATGTATGCACAATGCAGCACTATTCAGTCTTAAGAATGAATTCCTGTTATTTGCAAATATTGAATGGACTTGGAGGACCTTGTGTTTTGTGAAATAAGACATATAGAAAGGCAAATACCACATCATCTCATGTGGGGGTTCCCGGGAACCCCAGCCTTGGGCGTGGTCAAGATGGCGCCTGACGCTGAGCCAAAAGCGGCCAGCTATACAGTAAACAACCAGCGAATTCCAATGATTGGCTAGTTAACGATGTGACTAGAGCATGCCCCCTCGTGTACCCATCCCGCTCCTGCAGCTGTCCGCGTTTATCTCGTGTACTCTCCCCTGATTGGTTGAAGTGTATATAAGCCTGGTGGGTGGGAGAGTAGGGGGCAGAAGCTGGGGAACGGAACGGATGGAGCGGAAGCGGCGGCGGCGGCGGCGGCAACGGCGGCAGCAGCAGCGGCTGGAGCTGAGCTGGAAGGAGGGAGTACGCGGGAGTGGAAGAAGCTGGGAAAAGGGAAGCTGGGAGTGCGCAGAAGCTAGGGGTAAGAGAAGCGTAGGAAAGGAGCTGTGCACGGTGGACTTCCAAAGCTTCAGACATTTGTCGTGTCTCTCTCTGCGGCCAGAGGGGACCCGATAACTGGTGCCGAAACCCGGGAAGATGAAGGCCTTATAAAAGAAAACAAGGTAAGATATTTGAAAGAATTTTTTTTGTATACAAGTTGAACCGGTTATAAAAAAGTTAAAGGGTGTCAGGATGCGCCATTGGCGGTCCTGGGGACACGCGGAGTGCGGTCCGGTTGAAAGGTATCAGGAGTCCTGACGCGTAGAACGCGGGTTGAAAGGTATTGGGGTCCTGACGCGTGGAACGCGGGTATCGGGACGCGCCATTAGCGGTCCTGACGCGTGGAACGCGGGTTGAGGGGTACCGGGATCCTAACGCGTAGAACGCGGGTCGGGGGGGTATCGGGACACGCCATCAGCGGTCCTGGCGCGTGGAACGCGGTCTAATTAAAGTGAAAGTAGAAACACGTTTGAAGCGGTCCAATTAGGTAGTACGTGAGAAGCCGCTATAAAAATTTTAATGCGCATTTGATAGTTTTCCCTTCAGTAATTTTGTTGCTCCTGGCAGCTAGGCCACTGTTTGTTATTGTAATTGCCAAAACTAAAGCTATTCAAATTAGCAACAATAGGGTCTGAATGCAGCAACCCCTCAGGGAAAAACCATGAGATGCCATTGAAGGAAAAAACAGCTAAAGTATTTCTTGATACTATGGAAAGGTTTCCCCTTGAGGGCTTTTTTGAATACCCTACAGTAGAAACACTGGGGAAGGACTAGAAAATAAGGAAACCACTGTATGATTATATGTTCAAACCCTAATAGAATAAGCCCAGAGTTTATAGAAGAAAAGCTGCTCAGTGTGCCACAAGGGGGATCTTCATGAACAGGGCCTAATAGTAACAGAAAAGAATGCTTAAAGAGAATGAAGTGAGGAATAACCAAGTGGTAGTGAAAACTTAAGAACAAGGGAAAAAGGTAGGAGAAACCTAAGCCTAATAGAAAGAGCTTCAAAATTTGTAGAACCTGCCCGTATTTGAGGAGCAAATGGAGATACCATCAACCATTAGAAAAACTTTAAAGAGGCAGTTAAGACTATTGGAGACAGCTATGCAGAGCAGTGTTATCTGGAGGGCAATGTCTAATTGGAGAAGCTCAGTAGCAAGAAATAGCTGTTGAAACTGCTTGCAGAAACATAGTGGCAAGGTTTCCCGATAGAAATGTTAATAGGAGAAGGCCAATACGTTTCAATAGATGCACAAAATCAGCAGCAAGGAGATAATGCCCTAATAAAAGATAAGAGATAACTATAGTAAAATCTGTTACACCTTATGCCCCAGGGCTATGTCCAAGATGCAGAAGAGGAAGTCATCGGAATAGTGCCTGTCAGCCTATTAGAGATAGGGAGGATAATTTCCTAGGGTCGAATCCTGAACTTCAAAAAAACGGGAGACAGGGCCCTCCCCGGGGCCCGCAACAAATATACGGGGTAATTCAACAAGTTCCCCGACGGTGGTATCCTCCCACAGAGAAGGGGAGCGCAGAGCCACCTCAGGAAGTGCCGGATTGGACATCTGTGCCACCTCCAGACTCATACTAACCCCAGATATGGGGGTGCAGATGATTGATACTGATTGGCATGAAAAAATCCCACAGGACAGTGTAGGACTATTACTAGGTAGAGGTTCCTCAACACTAAAAGGACTTATAGTACACCCAGGGGTTATTGATCCTGATTTCACTGGACAAATAAAAGCCTTGGTCCCTTCACCAAAAGGAATTACGGTCATCTCTCCAGGGGATCGCATTGCACAAATGCTTATATTGCCCAGTCGACATTCCTTGTGGCCCAGTGAAAATACAAATAAAAGACAAGGAGGTTTTGGATCAACAGGAACCACTTTAATAAACCTTACTATGGATATGGGACAGAGGCCCCTCCTAAAATTAAAAGTGGGAAATATGGAATTTACAGGTTTATTAGATACGGGAGCAGACAAAAGTATTATCAGTGCAATGGTCTGGCCAAAGCACTGGTCATTGATCACAGCAGCTCAGAGCTTGAGAGGCTTAGGAGTAGCAGAGAGCCCCAATCAAAGTGCTTCCTCATTATCGTGGAAAGATACAGAGGGACACACAGGAATATTTCAGCCATATGTCTGTAATGTTCCTATTAGCCTATGGGGACGAGACGTCCTGCAGCAAATGGATATGAAACTCACCACTGACCAGATATACCAAGGGACTCCTGTAAGAAATATGTTACAAAATATGAATTATGATGATAAAAAAGGATTAGGAAGACATAGCCAAGGATCTACCCAACCACTGCCTTTACTTCCACCAAAAAATGATTCTCATGGATTGGGTTTTTCCTAGGGGCCACTGATAAACCATCAATCCCTATAATATGGAAAGATGATAAGCCTCGTTGGATTCCACAGTGGCCCCTAACAAAAGAAAAGCTAGAGGCAGCTCATAAGTTAGTACAAGTGCAGGTACAAGCAGGTCATTTACAACATTCTACCTCTCCTTGGAATACTCCAATATTCTTAACAAAGAAAAAATCAGGAAAATGGAGGTTATTACATGATTTAAGAGCCATAAACGAACAAATGTACCCTATGGGACCCGTCCAATGTGGACTCCCTCTTGTTACTGCACTACCAAAAAATTGGCCTACTATTATTCTGGATTTAAAAGATTGCTTTTTCTCTATACCCTTACACAAAAATGATTGTTGGAGATTTGCCTTTACTTTGCCCTCTCTTAATCACACTCAGCCTGACCAGAGATTCGAATGGACTGTGTTGCCTCAAGGTATGGCTAACAGTCCTACTATATGTCAAATATACGTAGATAAAGCGTTAACAACTACTAGACAAAAGTTTAAGAGATTGTTGATTTATCACTATATGGACGACATACTTATTTGCCATCCAGAAAAAGAAGTTTTGTTAGAAGCATTACAATTTATAACTCAAGTATTAGAAAAGAGAGGACTAACGATAGTCCCTGAAAAATTACAATTAGAGGAGATCCAAGAATATCTGGGTACAAGGCTCACTGCTACTACAGTCAGACCAATAAAGTTGACCATCAGGACAGATCAATTGAATACCTTGAACGATTTTCAGAAACTCTTAGGTGACATTAACTGGATCAGATCCTATTTAAAATTATCCACAGGGAAATTAAAACCTTTATTCGATATATTAAAAGGTAATCCTGACTTGAATTCCCCTAGGAAACTTACTCCTGAAGCACGGATATCCTTACAGCTAGTAGAGAATAGACTTCAGCAGTGTTACGTTGATCGTTGTGATCCTACTCAACCATTAAGTTTAATCATAATCTCAGAGAAGCATACCCCTTTTGGCATAGTTTGGCAAGGAGGACCTCTGCAAAGTGTAAATCTCCCTAGCTCTCCAGCTAAAACATTGCAATCATATCCCCAAGCTATTGCTCAGGTAATATTCAAGGGAATAGAATCTTGCATTACTGTTTTTGGAATCCATCCATCTATTATTATAACTCCTTATTCCACTCAGCAAATTAAATGGTTAATTAATAATGATGATGATTGGTCAGTATTATATTGTTCCACTTCAGCTCAGTTCGGTAACCATTATCCCCAACATCCCTGGATTCAATTCTGTAAAAATACTCCCATAGTTTTTCCAAAAGTGACTAGTGTCCAGCCTCTTAAAGACTGTGTGACCATTTTTACTGATGGCTCCAAAAATGGAGTAGGTGCAGTACTTATCAGTAAACAACTTCACACCATAATAGTTCCACCCAACTCCGCACAGGTTACTGAACTTGCAGCTGTAATATTAGCCTTTAAATTAGCAGATAATCAGCCATTCAATCTTCTATCTGATAGCTTATATATCGTTAACGCTTTACAGGTTCTTGAAACGGTACCCCATATTTCTTCCATGTCCACGGTAGCTTCTTACTTTACTACGCTACAAAACCTTATCCTACAGCGTAAACATCTATTCTATGTAGGACATATTAGAGCTCATTCTAATTTACCAGGACCTTTGGCCAATGCTAATGACTTGGTAGATATGGCCACCAAATCAATTTTTGTTTTTTCCATGAAGGAACAGGCAAAACTCTTTCATGAAAAATTTCATGTAAATTCCACTACTTTGAGCAGAAAATTTCCTATATCTAAATGTATGGCTCGACAAATAGTAAAAAATTGTCAACATTGTGCTCCTTTAATCCCAGTACAATCCTTTGGAGTTAACCCTAGGGGACTGCTGCCTGGTCATATTTGGCAGATGGATGTAACCCATATTCCTGAATTTGGTACTGTTAAGTATGTACATGTGTCAGTAGACACTGCTTCAGGGGTCATTATGGCTTCTGCTCATTCTGGAGAAAAGGTGAAAGATGTCATTCAACATTGCCTACAAGCATTTGCTGGCTGGGGCATACCTAAAGTTATTAAAACAGATAATGGTCCTGCTTATACTTCCAAAAGCTTCCGGTTGTTTTTACAAACATTTAACATCCAATCAGTCACTGGCATCCCCTATAATCCTCAGGGACAGGGCATTGTGGAAAGAGCACATCTTACTTTAAAAAATTGTTTAAATAAACAAAAAGGGGGAATAGGAGCCTCCTACAAGTCTCCTAAAGATAAACTTAATTTAGTTCTTTTCATTCTAAATTTCTTAACTCTGGATAGGGACGGCCATTCTGCAGCTGATCGACATTATAATCCTCATAATACTCCTCAAGTATGGGCAAAATGGAAAGATATCCTGACAGGTTGTTGGAAAGGACCGGATCCAGTTCTTCGTTGGGTCCGAGGGTCTGTTTGTATTTTCCCACAGGATCAACAGACTCCAGTCTGGATTCCAGAAAGGCTAATCAGAGTTTTACAGCATGCAAGTGATGCTGCTCCTCCTCACAATGGCGAGTCTGAGCCTTCCTCCAATAACGAAAACTCAGACGGAAAGGCAAACCCGGAACCTATGGGCCATTGTTAGCCTGGCCATATTTTTCATTTCTGACTAACATATTTTTTATCCTTCCTTTTCTTGCTTTTCACCAATTTCTTTACAAGTCTGTCAATTCTACTGATGATTTTTCAGGTCGTGCTGTTTTTGGTGACAAGGATATTTCTAGCCTTTCTTTGCTTTAACAGGAGGAATTTCTGCACTTTGCCGTTGGAATCATACTACAGATCAGACCCAGAGTAGAGCAACTTGTTCTGCTGACCCTAGCTGTGATATTGCTTTTCCTCCTACGTCAGCTTGTGTATTTCCTCCCCTTTAATGTTTCTACCAACTAACATTTCTAATAATACCTCTTAACTGTTCACTAACTGTGTGCTATCTTTCACAATACTGGAATGATTCTTTTGTCATCCGTGCAATTTGCACATTTCTATCTTCCTACCAGTCCTAGTTTCTGTTGCAGATATAGAATTGCCAGTGCTATTATCAAGAAACAGAAGAGGCTTTGACATTGCAACAGCCGTGATCATTGCCACCACAGTCCTTGCAGTAGCAGCATTGACACAACCATAACAACGATCATTCGGCCGAGAATGCAGCTGCAGCCTTACAGACCATAGAGACTCTATCAGAGAATGGACTCTATAAGAACAAGTGGATACCTTGCAAGAACTTTTGGGACTGGGATGCGTTTATTCCCTGAGAGCTGTTTTGTGTTACCCGTATTGTAACTCCATTGGGACGTATATTGTTTCTGTATTTAATATGGCTATAAGGTTCCTCTTCTGTTTATAGATTTGTCAAACAGTGGGCAAGCTTAGGAGCTATGGTGGTACCCCTCTGCCTTGGCCTTCTTCTCTTCATTCGTTTTGGCATGCATCTGCAAGCTAGCCAATAGAGAGATCAAATTATTTTTCATCAGGCCATGACCGCCCTAAAGGCCGACAGCCCCCCATTAGTATGGCTCTTGATGCTGGATCGGTAGTCAAAGACGGGTAATGAAGGAGGTGGCTGTGTACCGACCTAAGACAGGAGCTGCAGCATGCTCTGCAGGCTCTGATGACGGGTAAGGACATATGCTGACCACTCAGCCTAAGACAGACACGGTCCCGAGCCTTAGTTTAATATTAAAGAAGGGGGATCTGTGGGGGTTCCCGGGAACCCCAGCCTTGGGCGTGGTCAAGATGGCGCCTGACGCTGAGCCAAAAGCGGCCAGCTATACAGTAAACAACCAGCGAATTCCAATGATTGGCTAGTTAACGATGTGACTAGAGCATGCCCCCTCGTGTACCCATCCTGCGCCTGCAGCTGTCCGCGTTTATCTCGTGTACTCTCCCCTGATTGGTTGAAGTGTATATAAGCCTGGTGGGTGGGAGAGTAGGGGGCAGAAGCTGGGGAACGGAACAGACGGAGCGGAAGCGGCGGCGGCGGCGGCAGCGGCTGGAGCTGAGCTGGAAGGAGGGAGTACGCGGGAGTGGAAGAAGCTGGGAAAAGGGAAGCTGGGAGTGCGCAGAAGCTAGGGGTAAGAGAAGCGTAGGAAAGGAGCTGTGCACGGTGGACTTCCAAAGCTTCAGACATTTGTCGTGTCTCTCTCTGCGGCCAGAGGGGACCCGATAATCTCACTTATATGTGTAAATGAAAAAGTTGAATTATGAAAGGAGGAGATATGAGTTTAGAGTAGGAGTGCAGCTCCCAACTGTTCCTCAGCTGCATATTTAAAAAGTGGGAAGACTATTCCTCAGTGAGGTGGATTACTAAGACAATTCACTGAAATTAAACAATGGACAGCAAGATAACCATACAGACACAGAAAGCTGGAAACTAAACAAATTATAAGAAATTATACATTGGAGATATGCCAGCTTGACTGGAAATGGTGTCAATGCCACCAGCCTACTGCTGAGGGGAGGGTGAACAAGACAGAGAACAAGACAGAGAGGAGAAAGAAGAAGAGGAGGAGGAGGAGGAGGAGGAGGAGGAGGAGGAAGAAGAAGAAGAAGAAGGAGGAGGAGGAGGAGGAAGAGGAGGAGGAGGAGGAGGAAGAAGAAGAAAAAGAAGGAGGAGGAGAAGGAGGGGGAGGAAGAAAAGGAGAAAGGGGAAGAGGAGGAGGGGGAGGAGATAGAAAGAAAGAGGTCAGGGAAGGAGAGGAGAGGAGGAAGAAGGGGAAGGGGAAAAGAAAGGGGAAAGGAGAGGAGAGAGAGGAAGTACAGCAAATAAAATGGGCATGGAGGAACCTGTGGAATAGAGAGGGAGGCTGATCTGAAATGACCCAGAGATAGTGGGGGAAGTTGTTGAGAGAAAAACATTCAAAAACTTTTGGCTAAGGAGCAGATTCTGAGGGGAATCATCATTATGTTGGGAACCATTTTGAGTGGTCCCACTACAGCTAGCAGAGACTGGGGGTTGAAAACTCAAAAGAAGCTGTCAGCCTGACCCAGAAGTTGCCTACTTTGGGGTCAAGAATGTGCCTAGACCAGAATGGTTGAAATAGTTTCAGAGAGGATTGTGCTTAGGGCAATAAAGGCTGGGGATTCCAAGAACTAAAAGGTCTCCTTGTTCCTGGTTTCCCATATGAACATCTGATTGTGGTATTACTATTATTATATTTTCTTGTTACATAGTTCCCTTTTCCAGTTTGAAGTAACCTTCCTGTCTTTTCTGATTAATAATGTCTTGAAGTTCATTTTTCAGATATATGGTTTGCCACTAGTTGCTTAGGGCCTTGCTAATTTTCTGAGGCTGGCCTGGAACTAGCAATCCTCCTGTCTCAGCCTCACATCATTATCATCTTCCTTCATAGGGGTGTAAAAGATTGGTCAAAGCTCAAATAAAATTTTGACTGGATCTTTTGATTCAGAGCAATACCCCTGGCTCAAGACACATAGAAAAAGGGAAAACATCCTATTAAAGAATCCCCTAGATAAAATTAGGAGAAAGACCCATTTCTAGCAGATAGGAAAATCTTGACCTAGAAATACAGAAAAAATGAGAAATTAAGGAAATAGGACACCTCAAAAAGTTTATAACATGTTCCCTGACAACAGAATCTTCAGTCTTTCAACTGGATGAAATTCCAGGCAAGGAATGCAAAAGGTTGATGGTTAAAATTATGAACAAACTAACAGATCTAAGGAGTAATTAGGAGATAAAACACAAGAAACCAAAGGTAATTTCGATAGAGATAGATATTGTGAAAAAGAATCAGACAGATAACCTTGAAAAGATAAAAAGAATCATATTAAAAACTCAGTCAAAATTAAACTACTAGATTAGAGAAATTGAGGAAATATATTCAGGCCTCAGAGACAAGATGTATGGTCTTGAAAACTCAATGTGCAATAAAGTAAAGATGATAAATGACCATGGTCAGACTATTCAGAAATTCCAGGAAAACATCAATAAACCAAATCTAAGGATGATTGGCCTTGAGGAAGGCATTGAGATACACACTGAAGACATGCATAACCTCTTTCTTTCTTTTCTTTTCTTTTTTTTTTTGATACTGGGGTTTGAACCCAGGGGCACTTAACCACTAAGCCACATTCCTAGCCCTTTTCACATTTCATTTAGAGACAGGGTCTCCCTAAGTTACTTATAACCTCGTTAAGTTACTGAGGCTGGCTTTGAACTCCTGATCCTCCTGCCTCAGTCTTCTGAGCCACTGGGATTACATGTATGCACAAAAGTGCCTGCCTAATGCATAACCTTTTTGGTGAAAAAGTATGAGAAAAAAAAAATCAAACCTTGGGAATGAGATGGAGATCAAAATACAGGAGGCATCCAGAAGCCCACATCAACAAAATTTTTTAAAAGAGTGTCTCCAAGACTTAGTATAAATCAATTTTTAATATACAGAACAAAAACAGACTTGTAAACACCTCAGGAGAGAAACAGCAGGTCACATTTAGCGGTCTGCCAATTTGAGTTAAGCTCATTTCTCAGCATAGACTCTAAAAACCAGGAGGGCTTTTAGTAATGTGTACTACTCACAGAAAAAAAATAAAAATTATTGCCATTCAAGATTCTATGTCCAGCAAAGCTATCCTTCACAAATTGAAAGAGAAAATCTTCCAAGATAAGTATAAAACAATTCATGACTACAAAGCCAGCAGCACAGAACATATTTAAAGACATTTATCATGAAGATGAAATTAAGAACAGACTCTAGAGCCAACAAATGAATGGATCTCATTAGAAGTGTAGGTAAGAAATGAAAAATCAGGAATGAATTAAACATTAAAAATAAAACAATATGGAGAGAAGGAATTGAGGATGTGGAAAAAAGGCAGAGGGAAAAGGGGAGAATCCATTAACTGAATTCCATGCATGTATGGAAAATATACATGTCAGGAAGAACCCAATTACTATGCATAACTGAAAATATCTAACAAAAATTAATAAGGAAGGAAATAAAAATCATCTCCATGTAATAACACTGAATGTAAATGTCTCAATTCTCCAATAAAAAGACATAGACTGTCAGAGTGGATTAAAAAGCAAGATCTAACTGTATGTTGTATACAAATGACTCAAGTTATTGGCAAAGGCATCCATAGACTGAAGGTAAAAGAATGGAAAAAGATATAACTCACACATAGATACCCCAAACAAGCAGTATTGGCTAATCACATATCTGACAAAATAGACTTCAGGTCAATATTAATCAGAAAAGACGAGGAGGGTCACTTCATACTGGAAAAGGAACTATGCAACAACGTTTGATAATAGTAAACACTTATACCCCAAGCATTGGTATATCTACTTCTATATAACAAACTCTACTCATCACAATGATCTCACCAAGAAATAGGTCATCCAGACATAAATTAAAATTCTTCAGGCACCTAGTCAGGGAGGGTCAGTCCCTAATCCCCTGCCAATGGGACAATGGGGCCAGGAGAGGGGGCACTTCACTGCTGGCATCGGAAGTAGGGCTGGAGTAACTTTCTTGGTGCCTTACATCTGGGGGATGATCACAGGGAGGAGGAAGGTGTGGTACAAGGAGCGAGGAGCTGGAAAGGGGGAAGTATCAGCTGACAGTGGAGCCTATGTTTGTGTGCGCAAGAGTGATGACTGGCTGCTGCCTTAGCTATGACCAGAGGAGACAGGGCGGGAGGGCAGGCATGTTGGGGGTGACTAGGGAGACTCGCTGTGCCACTGCTGCTGCTGGCTGGGACCCCAGCCCCTAGGGGCTTAAAAGCTGATCCTGATTGAAGCCCCACCCCTGACTCCTGCCTCCATATTGTAAGACAGGAAGAGTGGTGAAAATTGCAGAAATGTAAGCAAAGGTCACCAGGAGAGAGTGGAAAGAGATGTTGACTGATTGTGGGACTAGCTAGTGACCTTCCACTTTGCATTAAAAACTCCCTTTGGTTTGGGTGATAGAGATAATTCTCAGAAAGCTCTTGCATCCCAATATAGAAGAAGAGAGAAAATTGAACATCTTGAAAGGTGAGGGTCACCTTTAAGGAAAGTGTTCCTGTACTCACCACCTCCAGGATGAGTACTACAGTTTCATCATCCTTGGGGCTTTTAGTGCCCTGAAGATGCCAGATTTTTGCAGGAGGCACACACTCAGAAAATCCAGGAGTTGTAAGGGGAAAGGGCCCACTTATACAGCAGAGAAAACACAGAGGAAAAAAGAATACAGGTGGCCAGTGCTAAGGGAAACACAAAGCAAGCAGTGGGCCACTGTTGCTGCCCCCAGCAGCTGCTTCTGTAACAACCTGAGAGGAATTCAGTGAGCTCATCCCTTTTTGTGACTGCAAGCTCAAGATTTGAATTAGTGCATTCCAATAACCCTAAACTGAGGAGCTCTACATTAGGAAACACACAGAATATCCATAAATCAAAGCAGGAGGTGATGATAGGTCCCCCTACAGTGGTGTCCCCATCTGGAAACTGCCAGCTGGATTCCAAATTCTCCAATCGAATTAAGAAGGTGGGCTCAATCAGTGAATCCCAGCCATCCCCCTATGATTCCAGGAGTGGGGTTCATATCCCTAAGCACCCCAGATGGGAGCACGAGGCTGAAGAATATGACTGGAAATGGCATCAAGGGCAAGGGGCAAAGGGAGTGAAGTATTTCCACTGACTCCTTTGATCACAGAGAACCTGGAATTCCAAACAATGACTCTGACATGAATAAATGTAATTCTGCTGACCATACATAGTCTCAGGATTCCAAGCACACACCACACTCCATGACCCCATCAACTGCTACAGCCTCCAGATCTTCCACCACTTCCCATGGCCAAGCTACTTCCCCAGAGCCCACACCTGCTTAGAAGATTGCAGCCAAATGGGTGTATGTGTTTTCTACTGAGATGGTCAATAAAGCTGCAGAAGCTGTATTGAAGGGCTAGGGTGAAACGGTTATCTCTTTCCACATCCAGAACATCACTAACAGCAAGACAGAAATAGACACAGCCCCTTTGAATACACAGATATCTGCCTTTTAGAATGATTGGATACCTCTCCCAAAACTACCCCAGCTACAGTCAACCAGGATGAGAATTCTTCCCAGAACACCAGATGTTATGGTTTGGATGTAAGGTGACCCACAAAAGCTCACGTGTGAGACAATGCAAGAAGGTTCACAGGAGAAATAATTGGGTTGTAAGAGTCTTGACCCAATCAGTGAATTAATCCCCTGATTGGGATTAACTGAGTGGTAATTGAAGTGGTAGGGTGTGCCTGGAGGAGGTGGCTTTGGGGAATATCTTTGTATCTGACAAGTGGAAGCCTCTCTCTCTCTGCTTCCTGATCATCACGTGAGCTGTTTCTCTATGCCACACTCTTCTGCCATGATGTCCTGCCTCACATTGAGCCCTGGGAATGAAGCCTGCTGTTTGCAGATTGAGACTTCTGAAACTTTGAGCCCCCAAATAAACCTTTCCTCCTCTACAATTGTTCTGGTTGGGTCTTTTAGTTGAAACAGTGAAATGGCTAATTAAAACACTATACTACAGCCAACTGCACCCATTCTGGCACTAGCCCCTGTTGGGACTAATGACACATTAACTAACTCAGGCTGACTCCTTACTCCCTGGCGAGTGAGCGAGATCAAGGCCTCAAAGGCAGTTTCAATAGTTAATGACGATAAATCGGACCACCATCAGGGATTGGTTAACAGCAGTTCTGTGAATGTGATCAGCTCGTGCTTGCCATATAGTCCTATGGGACTCTCACCTGCATGAACCCCCGTGCCTTGCTGACCTTTAAACTGATTGGTTCCCACCTAGCCCCCACCCTCCATAAAAGCTGTGTGATTTGCTCAATAAATGAGATCCTGCTGTGCCTCATGCGCTGACAGACCTCCCGGCTCTGGTGTGTTTCCTTTGCTGCCAACACTCATCATCTTGCTTGGCCCCATATTATCCTCAGGCAGGTCTTGAGGAGGTACATCGGGCCTTGTTGCTTGACAGGGAGCAACAAGCCCCCAAGCCTGCTGCACCCGATTCCATGTCCTCTGGACCATGACAGTTCTGAGGTAGAAAATAAACTGATTCCTCCTGTGAGCAGTCCTGCCATCTCCACTCCATTGCCCCTAGATGGTAGTAAGCCAAACTACATATCCAACAATTGAGCAGTAACCCCTGTCTTTCAGCAGAGCAATAACTCTTCAAGAGATCCCACAGCCTCTCCACCTCTATCAGTGTCCAGTGGTGAGTCCCCCACATTGGGATAAGATCCTAATGGTCTGTCTCAAGAGCGGCTGGAGCACTGCCAGCTCTCCTTACAACCTCTCAGAGATAGCCAGCTTATGTTTTTCCCTGATGAGAAAGAATTTGGTGGAGGACAAAGTGGGGGACACCATAATAATCCTGGGGTATTAGATGGAACTCAGATAATAAAACAGAAGGGCCAATAGAGGCTATTATGGCTCAATCCTAAAGTGTAGGTAAGGGACCTGGGTCCTGGACAGATGTGGGAGCTCCCTTTGGCACTCTAGGACATAGAGATATACCTTTTCTCCAGATAAATTGGTTCCACCTTCTATGAACTCCCAGTCTGGGCCCATAGGACCTGACCACCTGGAACACATGACCCCAGAGTAAATAGTGTGACTGCAACTGCACCAGGAATTTTATGAAGAGAAGAGGAGGAAACAGGAACAAGTTGTGTCCAATAGTGCTCCCTCCATGAAATGATGGTCCATTGGTATGGGCAGTAGGAAGTGGTCCAAGGGCCTCCTCCTCCAAAACAGATGACCCCTAGTGAGGGCTGGCTACCTGGGGGTAGAGAACTATTTTATTTTTTTATTTGTTCTTTTTAGTTATGCATGACAGTAGGATGTATTTTAACATATCATACGTACATGGAGTATAGCTTCCCATTCTTGTGCTTGTACATGATGTGGAATTACACTGGTTATGTATTCATATATTAATATAAGAGCCATTTTCTGATGGTATCAATATTTCACTTTCTCTGCCCTTGAGGGGCATGACTCCCCATTCCAACATGCCAGGGAGTCAGATGCACCTCCCTGTATTTGCAGGAATGATAAACTCTGAAATAGAAGGGCCAAATGTGCCTAGCCCTGAATCTATACTAAGCCTTTCTCCAATCAATTGGCTAAATGATGTGCCCAAAATCCCAAATGGTTGAAATTTCCCTCCTGGTCAAAGAGTCTTCAGCAGTCCTGGCCAAGGGGAATGCTTCCCAAACCCCAAAGGATTGCCTGAAGAAATGTTTCAACAGCACCTAACAGAGAAACAACTGGGTCTCCTTCTAGGGATAAGCATGGAAGGTATCAGGCCCAGCATGGAGATGAACAGGATGATCCCAGGTTCCCAGCACCACATGTAGCCTGGGAATAATCCCATTTTTCCTCAGTTACAGTTGAGGGTCTGTTGAGTCTTCTAGGGGTGACATTCCAAAAGAAATGCCTCCACAGGATAGGCCCTGATTGGGGACTTGAGTTTGGGGTGGTTCCTACTGGGATGAAGGGATATGACAATCTAAATGTCAACATGGGATCCAACACTCAGATGATATCTTGGAAGATGAGAAAGGCTGGGGCAGGCCCTAAGGAGATAATGAAATTACACCCAGGTGGTTCAGGCATGCTTCCTGCCCAGCAGAAGATGGTACTCCTGCCATTTAGTAAGTACCCTCAACCTAAGTATGGCCTGGGTCCCAGGTCATTCCTTACCATTTCTCAGGGTCCAGGGAGTGGCTTACAGAATCTCAGAGAATCAACTGGAACCCACCAAAGGACTAACAGCCAGCTCAGTCATATGTCATCACTCCACTCAACCCTTCTAGTAATTCCACTAGCCTCAACACAGTTCCTCTACTTCAGTGCGGCCTAGGATGGAGCCCTTGCATATATCTGTGGAAGCCATCATGTGCATTCCCCAGGCATTAATCCTCTGAATTCTCCCATGATGCACCAAGTCCAGTTCCTGATGTTGGGCTCACCCTCAGGGAAACCCATGTTCCCCCATCCTCCATCACAGCTGTCAGGCATGCTTCCTCCATCCTCCATCACAGCTGTCAGGTATGCTGGCAGGCCCAG
Source organism: Sciurus carolinensis (assembly GCF_902686445.1). Taxonomy (NCBI): domain Eukaryota; kingdom Metazoa; phylum Chordata; class Mammalia; order Rodentia; family Sciuridae; genus Sciurus; species Sciurus carolinensis. Next base: position 61,369,718 of record NC_062232.1, on the reverse strand, counting down.
CTGCTGCTCTTTCATTAAGCCTCCCCTTGTCTTGGGGTATGTTGCTGCTTCACCTGTTCACCTCAAGTCTCTATCACCTGGATGAACCTCCTCTCCAAAATCTCCTCTTCAGTGTCCTGGGATTTCTCCAAACCATAAAAACTCCCCTTGCTCTGGCCTCCCTAACCATGCTGGGAAGAGTAGACTCAGGTGTCCTTCCACCTCCTACAGCCAGCCAACTTGCCTCTGTGAATATCTCTGGAAGCCTTCCCTCTAGTACACCTTACATCATGCCTCCAGAACCAATCCTCTCCCAGAACCCACTGTCAATTATGATGTCTTGAATGTTCAACTTTGCAATGCCCAGTTTGACCCCATTATACCATAATGCCATCAACACTGTGGCCAGTTCTGGTGATGACTCCCCTCCCACTTGTTCTCCCAACCTGCTGTTAATGAATATATGCTAGGAATGGGCATTAATAAGTAGAATCCTTGAATTTCAGGTCTAAACTCCATAGTTCCAATGCCAACCCTCAGCCAAATGTGAATGATCCAGTTACTTTCTCAATCTGATGTCCTCTCTGAATGCCATGGGAACCAACATATCTCTTCATGGGGTCCCAATGGGGCCTGGATTGATGTTACACAATCCTATCTTGTGGTATTGGTCCCAGGAGACTCCAATGGTACCTTAAGGACGGATGGGTTTCCTCCAGGGCTTCCCTCCAGTACCATCTCCTCTTAAGCAAGTCCTGTTGCCTCACAATGGCCACAGTAGGGGACAATGCAATTTCCAAGGAAGGATGGGTTTCCCAGAAGATGGCCCCCGTGGTCATCCCAGCAACCTTCCCCAAAGTTCAACAGATGCAGCACTTTGCAATCCTGGAGGTCTGGGGGTCCTGACTCCTTCACAGTCTTGGGGAACAGCATACCTTCAGTTTTTATAGACCCAGATCTGCAGAAGGTCATCCAACCCAGAACCACTGGAATACCTGAGTTTGATCTATCCTGCATTATTCCATCTGAGAAACATAGCCAGACACTTCAATATTTCCCTTGATAGGAAGTCCCAGGCCGTAAACAGCCCCAGGGGCCTGGACCTGGTTTTTCACACATGCAGGGGATGACAGTTGATCAAGCTCCCAAATGGGACTAGCATTACCTGGAATGGGAGGTCCAGGGCCAATAGAAACTCCAGACATCCGTCTTGGTACAACTCCATCCATGCCAGGCCACCACCCAATGAGACCACCAGGCTTTCTCCAGCAAAGCATGATGGTACTTCACCATGGGATGATGTCACCAGAACAATCTACAATGTCTGGCCAGCCCACCCTGATGAGCAATCCAGCTACTTCCATGAGTATGGTTCTTGGCAAAGATTGGGGGCCTGATGGAATATACACTGATCCTGGGCCTGTAGACTCTCCAGACATGATGGTGTCCATGCAGGGCATGATGAGACCCTAATGGAACATTATGATCCCTCCACAGATGAGGCCTCAGTGCATAGTTGTTGAGGTGGGCATGGGTGGATTTAGTCAAGGGCCGGCAATGGAGGAAACATGATGTTTTAATCTGCTAAGATTGGGTGTACAGATCCTTGTCTAGATGAGATTCTGGGTCCTGAGAGCTGCTATAAGGAAGTTCCAGGAGTTCTATTGGTCATACAAAATGAGAAGAGAAGCCCCTAGGGCTGCTTTGGGGTTGGGGGAAACTCGAGAATGTATGGATTTATCTGAAAACAAATTACTCACTTAATTGACAGATTTTTTTAAGATTAATTTTTAAAGTTACTTTTGTGGACTTGGGTATCCCATGATGACTCCTACTATTGGGAATCATTAAGCCACACTTTGAGAATTGTCATCAGTCATATGTTGCACTATTCTTTCTATGTTTATATAGTTTGGACTGGCTTCTCCCAGGATTCTTTTCTGTTTTTTTTTTTTCATATGCGTTTTATTTTTTAGTGTGTACTGTACTATACTGTGAAAGGGATTTTAGGAGAGACTTTTTGGTCTTTGCAGCAAGAGGAGAACAGGAAAGCTGGACTATTTACTTTATGCAGAGAATCCACCTTCAGACTTTGGACTATTTCTTTCAACTCCAGTGTACAGAAAAAACTAACTGTGACCTCAGAGCAGAGTATTAATGAAAATCACAACAAAAGGAACTAAATTCAGAGAGGGTTGGGAGGAAGGGGATAATATTTCATTTTTAAAAATAATGGTGGAATTAGACAGAAATTATTACCCTATATATATGTATGATTACACGAATGGTATGAATCTATATCGTGTACAACCATAGAAATGAAAAGTTGTACCCCAGTAACCCATTTGTGTACAATGAATCAAAATGCAGTCTGTAAAAAATTTAAAAAATAAATAAATAAATTAAAAAAGAGAAATTTTTAAAATAAAGTTAACTTTGAAACAAAAAAGTAATGAAGCTCAGGACATTTGTTTTCAGTTCAAGAGCTCTTCAGCCCTGTCTGTCTCTCCCAATACACAAACCCACCTTCACATTTTCTTCCCACCCTTCCCATCTAAGTTAAGTGTGTTTTTTCCCTTGTGCTCCAACTGATGATCCTCTGCTTCCTTCCTCTCCTCTTCCCGTTGGCAGCTACAATACCTGGTGTCCTGTTGGGGGAAATAACTAGCAAAGCCTCACATTCCGTGCTAAGTATCCTCCTGACCCTGGCATGGAGAGCTCTGTCCTAGGAGTGCCCTCTGACCTCTTTCCCTTAACCTTTCTCTCCCTCAGCTTACTCTTCCCTACCCACCTCGCTTTCTGTTCTCTTTTTATTAGGAATTTCCAGGTGAATTTTATTAATGTGGGAATGGAATGGATGCTAAAAGCTATCTGGGATTTTGTTTTTGTTTTAAAATTTGTGTTGGTTCCCTTTCCTTCCCCTCCCATGCATAAAATGTTCTGTGTACCCCTATTAAATTTGGTAGAAAACCACTTGCCAAAGCTGTGGTGGCAGAAAATTTAATTATATTGTCCTTCAAGAAAAAAAAAAAAACCACTCTTCAGGCCTATTAATCAAATGAACCTAGCAAATATCTAGATGACATTTCATACAATGAAAACAGAATACATTTTCTTCTCAGCTACTTCAGAAACTTCTCCAAATCAATAATATTTTAGGAAACAAATCAAATCTTAACAAATATATAAAAATTGAAATATTTCCTTGGGCCTTATCATATTAGAATGGATTAAAATTAGAAATCAATGGCAAGAAAAAAATGGAAATATTTTTAACAGATGAAGTTTGAATGTTACAGTTTTGAAAGAGGAATGAGTAATAGAATAAGTCGGGGAGAAATGAAAGCAATTCTTAGCAATAAATCAGAACATAGAAACAACATATCAGAATCCCAGGGCCATTATGAAGGGACTTATAAGAGGAAAGCTTATAGTACTGAGTGGCTACTTAAAGATTCCAAATAAATAATTAAATGGTACATCTCAAGTCCCTAGAAAAGCAAGAACAATTTAATTCCCAAACCAGTAGAAACAGGGAATAACTAAGATAAGACAAAGCTAATGAAACTAAAGAATAAAAGATACAAAGAATCAGTGCAACAGTTGATTCTTTGAAAAGATAAACTGGACTGATCAACCCTTCACTAAATTAACCCAAAGAAAGAGAGGGTTAACCAAAAACAACAAAATTAGAAATCAAAAAATAGTATCACCACAGATATTTGTAAAACCCAGAGGATTGTTAGGGACTCTATTTAAAATGTATATTCTAATAACTTATAATACCTTGGTGATATTGACAAAGTTTTAGACTCATAAGACCTCCCAAAATTGAATAAAGGGGATATACAATACATAAACTGACCCAAAACGAGATCGAAGTAGTAATAAAAGCCCTTCAGGAAAGAACATTTCCTGGATTTGTTTTTCAGTCCTACAATTCTTCACATGGGAACTCTTGAGTCTTCTATGTATAGGATCATATCATCTGCAAACAAAGTTGGTTTGACTTCTTGTAATCCTATTTGCATTCCTTTAATCTTTCTCTTACCAAAATGTTTTTAACATGAATGCATTTTGTCCAAGACTTTTTCTGAATCTATTGAGATGATCATGCAAAATTTCTACTTAATTCAATTTATGTGATGAATTATATTTATTGACTTGAATATATTGAACCAACCTTGCATCCCCAGAATTTAACTTAATTATGATGTATTATCTTCTTGTTTTTTAATTTGTTCTAATTAGTTATACATGACATCAAAATGCATTTCAACTCATTGTACACAAATGGAGCAAAACTTCTCACTTCTCTGGCTGTACATGATGCAGAGTCACACTGGTCGTGCAATCATGTATGGGTAATAATCTCTCTCATTCCACTATCCTTCCCAATACCACACCCTTCCCCTCCCCTCACTCCCCTCTGCCCAATCCAAAGTTCCTCCATTCTTCTCTATCCGCACCCCCATTGTGAATCAGCATTCACATATCAGAGAAAATATTTGGTCTTTGGTTTGGGGGGATTGACTTATTTCATTTAAAAAAATTGAAGTCATAAAATCAACTCAGCATTTACACTTCCATCTAATTCTTGACAATGGTGCCAAAAATAATGGTGGATAAAAATAATCTTTTAACCAAATGATGTTGGGAAACTGGATAGTCATATGTAGAAGAATTGAACTACATCCCTATGTATCATGCCATGTGAAAGTGAACTTGAAATGGACCAAAGATCTAAAAATTATATCAGAATCATTGCAATAGCTATAAGAGAACACAAGATCCAAACTCCAACATGTATTTACAAGCATCAAATTCCTCAACAATACCCCTAGAGTCCAAGAAATAAAAATGAGAATCAATAGGCTGGGTAACATTAAATTAAAAAGCTCCTACATAGCCAAGGAAATAAATAAGAACATGAAAAGAGAGTCTAAAAATGGTAGAAAATCTTTGCCTACTGTTCTTGCAGAGGATTAATATCCAGAATATATAAAGAGTTAAAAACCTAACACCAGAAAACAAATAACCCAATCAATAAATCCATAAACTAGACAGACATTTCTCTAAAGAAAAAATGCAAATAACCAACAAATACATGGAAAATATTTAACATTCTCAGTAATCATGGAAATGCAAATCAAACTACACTGAGATTTCATCTCACCCCACCTAGAATGGCAATCAAGACTATAAATAATAAAGGCAAACAAGAATGTGGAAAAAATGAATACTCATACATTGTTGATGGAACTGTAAATTAGTACAACCATTAGGGAAAACAATATGGAGAATCATCCAAAAACTAGGAATGGAACAATCATAGTTCCCAGTTATTCCTCTCCCTGGTATTCATCCAAAAAAACTGAAATCACTATACTATAGCAATACCTCTATTCCAATGTGTATATCAGCACAATTCAAAATAACCAAGTTGTGAAAACAGCCTCAGTGTCTATCAAAGGATGAATGGATAAAGAAAATGTGGCATAATAATTCTACTCAACCATTAAAAATAATAATTACCCTATATACATGTATGATTGCATGATGGGTGTGACTTTGCACCATGTACAGTCAGAGGAATGAGAAGTTGTGCTCCAGTTGTGTACAATGTGTCAAAATGCATTCTACTGTCATGTATAACCAATTAGAATAGATTTTTAAAAAGAATAATAGTTATGTCATTTTTCTAGTAAATGTATGGAACTGGTGAACATCAAGTTAAGCGAAGTAAGCCAGACCCAGAAAAACAAGTATGGAATGTTTTCTCTCATATGCACAAACTAGAGAGAATGAAGGAATTCCAAAGAGGGTTCTTATCAAAATAGAAGGGAGAACAGTAGTGTAGAGGAATGGGAAAGATGAGAAGGGAAAAGGGGAGGGAAAGAGGGAGGAACTCTGGAATGAAATTGACCAAACTATGCTAGCGCATACAAGAATATATTACAATGAATTCCAATATTATGTATAAGTATAATTAACCCATTTTAAAAAGAAGTAAATAGAAGGAAGACCAGTAGAATAGAGGAAAGAGATTGAGGGAGGGAGGAGGGGAGGAAAATGGAAAGAACTGGGGAATTAAAGAGGGCAAATTATGTTGTGAGCATATATAAATATGTCAAAAAAACCCCACTATTATGAATCATTTTAACACAATAAAAACTTTAAAAAATAATGTGGTGATAAACTTATCTTGTAGACCTACAAAATGCTTTAGAAAAGTTGAAGCAGAATGTACAAGCATAGCTGCCAGAAGTTTAGGGGCAGGAGGAATCAAAAGTTGTTCATTGAGTATAAGGTTTCAGTTATGGAATGAGTATTTTCTAGACATCTGCTATACAACGTTATGCTTATGCTGAAGGTTAAATATCATTTTAAGTGCTCCCACCATAATAAAAAATTGAAAAAGATTAAAGATCCAAATAAATAGACAGATGACCAATGATCATGAATCAAAAGACTTACTATTATTAAAATGGTAACTCCTCAATGACCTACAGATTCCATTTCATACAGAATATATTTCAGAGAACATTTTCAATAAAGTAAAAAAGACAAACTATTGAGTGGAAGAAATATTTTCGATCATATATCTGTAAAGTGATTTGTATCTATTTCAACTCAGTAATAAAAGGTGAATAATGCAATTAAAATGGGCTAAGAATATGAATAGATATTTCTCCATAAACATATGCAAGTGGTCACTAAACAAAGAAAAGGATGCTCAAGAATAATAATAACCAGGAAAATTCACATAAAAAATGATATAGAACTTCATATCCACTAGGACTGAGGCAATTTAAAGTCTAGGTAGTGTGTTAGAGAAAATATGGATAATAAATAAGAACCTAATATACTGCTAGTGAAAACATAGAGTTGTATATTTACTACAGAAAATAGTCTGATAATTACTCAACAGGTTAAACAGAGCTATCATATGGCTTAACAATTTCAGAGTTAGTATAAACCTGAGAGGATTGAAACATAAATTGTAAAATACAAAACAGGAGGTCTGATGCCATCACTGAGCCTGCCCGCCCCTCCACACCAAGGTCGGACACTGGTGCTGAGCCCCTCAGGCCACCCCCACACCTAGGATAGAGGCCAGTAGCTGAGTTTGCTGGCCTGTTTCCCTACTGCTGAGGGACACTGCACCTGCCTCCGTGCTGACTCAGTGCACCCTCTCTGGGGCTCCCTAGCTTCTTTGGAGGCTGGTGCAGGCATTTTGAATCATTCCTGAGGGCGTGGTCATCATCATTGGAAGGGCAGCTCCCTTCCTGAGACACCGACAGGAGACTGGAGGCCCTTTGACAGGTACCTCTATTTACTTACTTACATCCACACCCTTCCCCTTCCTCTTATTCACAACTAGAAATACTGTAAATAGTAATCAAACTGATCCTGTTTATTTTAATAATGTTAAAGTCTTTATAGGGGCTATCTGGTTCAGGGCTGCATTTTCTCTGTATTGGGTGTTATTGGTATTGATCTCCCCTTCAAAGGAGAGGCAGTGGAAAACTGCAGGGTCATAATAAGCCTGCAGAGGGCAAACTTCAGTATCTCTGATCTTCACTGCTAGAGGGGAATAAATAAAAACAATAAGAAAAAACAGGGGAAGAAAGTGTCCCTAACAAACCAACATGCTATGGTGATAGAATCCAATGACAGCATGGCAGTATAAATGACAGAAAAAGAGTTTAGAATCTACATAATTAAAATGATTCATCAAGCAAAAGACGAGATAAGAGAGCAAATGCAGGCAATGCATGACCATTCCAGTAGACAGTTAAAAGAGCAAATGCAGAAAGCAAAAGGACACTTCAATAAAGAGATAGAGATTCTGAAAAAAACAAACAGAAATACTTGAAATGAAAGAAATCATAAAACAAATGAAAAACTCAATAGAAAGCATCACCAACAGAATAGATCTCATGGAAGACAGAAACTTAGACAATGAGGACAAAATATTTAATCTTGAAAATAAAGCTGAACAAACTGAGAAGATGTTAAGAAGTCATGAACGGAATCTCCAAGAATTATGGGATATCATGAAAAGATGAAATTTAAGAATTATTGGGATTGAGGGAGGCAGAGAGATACAAACCAAAGGCATGAACAACCTGTTCAGTGAAATAATATCAGAAAACTTCCCAAACCTGAAAAATGAAATGGAAAACCAAATACAAGAGGCTTACAGAAAACCAGATGCACAAAATTGCAACAGATCCACACGAAGAAACATCATAATGAAAATACCTCAAATACAAAATAAAGATAGGATTTTAGAGGCTGTGAGAGAAAAGCATCAGATTACATATAAGGGGAAACCAATATGGATATCTTCAGATTTCTCAGCCCAGACTCTAAAAGCAAGAAGGGACTGGAACAATATATTTAAAGCTCTGAAAGAACATGGATGCCAACTGAGAATCCTATATCCAGCAAAACTAACCTTCAGATTTGAAAATGAAGTAAAATCTTTCCATGATAAACAAAAGTTAAAAGAATTTACAAATAGAAACCCTGCCCTGCAGAATATTCTCAGCAAAATATTTCATGAGGAGGAAGTGAAAAGCAACAACAAGATTCAGCATAGGGAGGAACTACCCTAAAGGAAAAGCCAATCAAAGGACAAGTAAAAAACCAAAAATAAGCCAAAATGACCAGGAATACAAATCATATCTCAATAATAACCCTCAATGTCAATGGCCTAAACTCATCAATCAAAAGACATAGACTGGCAGATTGGATTAAAAAGAAAGCTCCAACAATATGCTGCCTTCAAGAGAGTCATCTCATAGAAAAAGACATCCACAGACTAAAGGTGAAAGGATGGGAAAAACATACCATGCACATGGACCCAGTAAAAAAGCAGGGGTTTCCATCCTCATATCAGATAAAGTGGACTTCAAAACTAAGTTAGTCAGAAGGGATAAAGGAGGACATTTCATACTGCTTAAGGGAAGCATAAAACAGCATGATATAACAATTTTAAATATTTATGTCCCAAACAATGGAGCATCTATGTGTATCAAACAAACCCTACTCAATTTTGAGAATCAAATAGACCAAAGCACATTAATAGTGGGGGACTTCACAAACTGCTCTCATCACTGGATAGATCCTCCAAACAAAAACTGAACAAAGAAACTATAGAAGTAAATAATATAATCAATGATATAGACTTAATGGACATTTACAGAGTATTTCATCCATCATTGAGTGAGTATATTTTCTTCTCAGCAGCTCATGTATCCTTCTCCAAAATAGACCATATGCTAAGCCACAAAGAAGCCATTAGTAAATACAAAAAAATAGAGATACTACCCTGTATCGTATCAGACCATAATGGAATGCAATTAGAAATAAATGATAAAATAACAAACAAAAAATACTCATACACTTGGAGACTAAATAATATACTATTGAATGATGCGATGATAACAGAAGACAGCAGGGAAAAATTTTTAAAAATTCTTAGAGGTAAATGAGAACAATGACACAACATATCAAAATCTCTGGGATACTCTGAAAGCTGTACTAAGAGGAAAGTTCATTGCATTGAGCTCATACGTTAAAAAAATAAAAGCCAACAACTAAATGACCTAACATTACATCTCAAAGTCATAGAAAAGAAGAAAAGATCAACACCAAAAATAGTAGAAGATAGAAATAATTAAAATCAGTGCTGAAATCAATGAAATTGAAACATGAGAAACAATTCAAAAAATTGACAAAACAAAAAGTTGGTTCTTTGAAAAAGTAAACAAAATCGATAAACCCCTAGCCACACTAATGAAGAGAAGGAGAGAGAAAACTCAAATTATTAGAATTCATGATGAAAAAGGAAAGATCATGACAGATACCATTGAAATACATAACATAATTAGAAGCTACATTGAAAACCTATACTCCAACAAAATAGAAAATATCGAAGACATTGACAATTTTTAGAGACATATGATCCTCCCAAACTGAATCAGGAAGACATACACAATCTAAACAGATCAACTTCAAGCACCAAAATAGAAGAAGCCATCAAAAGTCTACCAATCAAGAAAGCCCAGGACCAGATGGATTCTTAGCCAAATTCTACAAGATCTTTAAAGAAGAACTAATACCAATACTCCTCAAAGTATTCCAGGAAATAGAAAAGGAGGGAACCCTTCCAAATTCATTCTATGAGGCTCGTATCACTCTGATACCAAAACCAGACAGACACATCAAGGAAAGAAAACTTTAGACCAATATCCCTGATGAACATAGATGCAAAAATCCTTAACAAAATACTGGAAAATTGCATAAAAATATATTAAAAAGTTAGTGCACCATGATCAAGTGGAGTTTATCCCAGGGATGCAAGGTTGGTTCAACATATGGAAATCAATAAATGTAATTCATCACATCAATAGACTTAAAGTTAAATATCACATGATTATTTCAATTGATGCTGCGAAAGTATTTGATAAATCACCCCTTCATGCTCAAAACACTAGAAAAAATAGGAATAGTAGGAACATACCTCAACATTTTAAAGGCTATCTATGCTAAGCACACAGCCAACATCATTTTTAATGGAGAAAAACTGAAAGCATTCCCTCTAAAAACTGGAACAAGACAGGGATGCCCTCTTTCACCACTTCTATTCAACATCGTTCTTGAAACACTTGCCAGAGCAATTAGACAGACCAAAGAAATTAAAGGGATACAAATAGGAAAAGAAGAACTCAAGCTGTCACCATTTGCTGATGACATGATTCTATATTTAGAAGATCCAAAAATCTTCACTAGAAAAATTCTTGAATTAATAAGTGAATTCAGCAAAGGAGCAGGATATAAAATCAATATGCATAAATCTAATGCATTTCTATTCATAAGTGATGAATCCTCTGAAAGACAAATTAGGAAAACCACTCCATTCACAGTAGCCTCAAAAAAGCAAAATACTTGGGAATTAATCTAACAAAAGAGGTGAAAGACCTCTACAATGAAAATTACAGAACATTAAAGAAAGAAATTGAAGAAAACCTTCAAATATGGAAAGATCTCCCATGTTCTTGAATAGGCAGAATTAACATTGTCAAAATGGCCATTCTACCAAAGGCCCTATACAGATTCAGGGCAATTCCAATTAAAATCCCAATGACATTCCTCATAGAAATAGAGAAATCAATCATGAACTTCATCTGGAAGAACAAGAGACCTTGAATAGCCCAAACAATCCTGAGTAGAAAAAATGAAACAGGAGGTATCACAATACCACACATTAAACTATACTACAGAACAATAATAACAAAAACAGCATGGTATTGGCACCAAAATAGATAGACAGACAAATGGTACAGAATAGAAGACACAGAGACAAAATCACATAAATACAGTCACCTCATACTAGACAAAGGAGCCAAAAACATACAATGGAGAAAAGATAGCCTCTTCAACAAATGGTACTGGCAAAACAGGAAATCCATATGCAGTAAAATGAAATTAAACCTCTATCTCTCACCCTGTGCAAAACTCAACTCAAAATGGATCAAAGACATAGGAATTAGATGAGAGATCCTGCACCTAATAGAAGACATAGTAGGCCTGAATCTTCATCATGTTGGTTTAGGATCAGACTTCCTCAACAAGACTCCCAAAGCAAAAGAAATCATAGCAAGAATCAATAAATGGAATGGACTCAAACTAAAAAGCTTTTACTCAGCAAAGGATATAATCAAGAATGTGAAGGGAGAGTCTACAGAGTGGGAGAAAATCTTTTCCACACACACTTCGAATAGAGCACTTATCTTCAAAATTTATAAAGAACTTAGATAACTTTACACCTAAAATACAAAGAATCCAATCAATAAATGGGCCAAGGAACTGGCCAGACACTTTACAGAAGAAGACAGACAGGCAATTAATAAATATATGAAAAAGTTTTCAACATCTCTAGTAATTAGAGAAATGCAAATTAGAACAACTCTAAGATTTCATCTCACTCCAATTAGAATGACTATTATCAAGAACACAAACAATAATAGATGTTGGCATGGATATGGGAAAAAGATACACTTTTACATAGCTGGTAGAGTTGCAAACTGGTGCAGCCACTCTGGAAAGCAGTATGGAGAATCATCAGAAAACTTGATATGGACCCACCTTTTGAGCCAGTTATCCCACTCCTCGGTTTATATCCAAAAGACTTAAAATCAGCAAACAGTAACACAGCTACATCAATGTTTATAGCAACTCAGTTCACAATAGCTAGATTGTGGAACCAACCTAGATGCCTTCAACAGATGAATGGATAAAGAAACTCTCGTATATATACACAATGAAATACTATTCAGCCATAAAGAAGAAAAATATTCTGGCATTTACAAATAAATGGATGGAATTGGAGAATATCATGGTAAGTGAAATAAGCCAATCCCAAAAAAAGCAAAGTTTGAATGTTTTCCCTGATAAGTGGAGAATGATATATAATGGGGGTGGGGGGATGGGGAGTGAGAGAAGAATGGGGAACTTTATGTAGAAGGAAATGAGAGGGAGGGGGTATGAAAAATGGTGGAATGAGACAGACATCATTACCCTATGTACATGTATGATTACATGAATGGTATGAATCTACATCGTGTACAACCATAGAAATGAAATGATGTACCCCTTTTGTGTACAATGAATCAAAATGCAGTCTGTAATAAATTAAAATATAAATTTAAAAAGATAATTAAAAAATAAATAAAATAAAACAAAATAAAATAAAATACAAAACACACATCAGTATAAAAACTTGTACATGAATGTTCACGGCAACATTATAAAAAATGGAGAAATCCAAATGCCCATATATTGATACATGGAAAACAAAATGCACAACCACACAAGAGAATATTTTTGGTGATAAAAGAAATAAAATATTAATATGTTCTCTAACATAGATGAACCTTGAGAACATTATGTCAAGTAAATAAGCTGGTCACAATAGCGTATGTATTATATGACACCATTTATGCCAAATTTCCAGAACAGACAAATTTGTATAGAAAGAATATTAGTGGTTGCCTAGGGAGAGAGGAATTAGTCTAACAGTAATGAGCTACAGGGTTTCTATCTGTATTTATAAATCTACTCTAAAATTGTGTTGGTGGTTGCACAACTCTATATATACTAAAAACATTAAATTGTATTATTGAAATGAGAATGATAACTCAATAAATATATTTAAAAATACATACAGAAAGGTCTTGTTCACCCTTCACCTTTTTCCCCAAATATGGTAATATTTTACATAACTGTAATATAATATTAAAAGCAAGAAAGTGAAGTTGGTACAAGCTTTAGATATTAGATTTCATCAGATTTTATATACATTTACTAGTGCATATTTTAGAGTTTTTTTTTTTCAGTTTTATCACATGCTTAGATTTTTATATCCACTCCCACAATGAAAATATGCAAAATCACCATAAAGTAACTCCCTGGTATTATCTGACATCATATCCTCATCTCTATCCATAGTTGCTTTTGCCATATCAACTTCAGAAAAACCAAAGTCAAAAACAAGTGACAGTCAAAGGAATTTTACCATTATCTAATATTGAAAATGTACTTGTAGTGCAATGTGTATATGATAGCTATTGATTACTTGTTTTCCTCAAGTTTTTAAAATAACTTGTTGCAACTCTGTGAGTTTTTTTGAGATGCCTTAATGTCTTTCATTGCAGTTTGTGAACTAAAATTAAAGGTAGCTTGTGAGGTATATACAAAAGCTATTGAGCCTTTGTTTTGCTGACAGACACTGATTTCATGAACCTGCCTGTACTTATTGAAACCTTAACTTGGAAGAATAACTTCTTATATATGATACCAAGGACAAACATGAACCTTTCCATAATTCATGTAATATGTAGCAGGCAAGAATATAAGAGCACCTTTATTTTATCTGTTTGGAACATTGCAGTAGTTTCCCTACAAACAGAAGTAAATGGTGACATTACCCCTCTGGAAATTAATATGAACTCATAGCTTAAGGTATAGATTTTTGCACCATGTTACTTTGCTGAATAGGATACTCGCCTATGACAATTTTATCTAAATAGACCATGTATTCTGATTGCTTTGTTGTAACAAGAACATCTTAGATCATTCTTTTTCTTCTTTTCTCTGATGATTAACAGTAAATAATGTAGGACTTGAGTTGCTATAACAGCTTCAATCTGTTTCTAAGATTGAATATCTGTGATGTTAATATTGAGATTGTGACCTAAAACAGCATAAAATAAATGTCTTAATTTATATCCTTTTCCTTTATTTTATTCTACAAATCTTTTCTTACCGTATGGTAGTAGGAATTAATCAGTTTAGTAATTAGGAGATCCAAGTTCTAGACTCAGTTTTGCCACTAACTTGCTGTGTGCTCTTAATCAGCTGATATCTCTAAACCTCAGATTGCTTATCTACAAAATGTGGAATTATTTTCTAATTTTCCCTCTTTCTTTAACATCAGGAGGTTCTGTGATTTTCTGCTTTGGAGTAGTGTCTTGTATGCAATTAGATTTCTTCACATTGCTTCCCGTAAAGTCTTCCATCTATGAGGTAACTTGAAGAAGAAAATATAGTATTTTCTTCTTATTATCATTTACACTGTAATTCTCAGAGTGTAAATGGGGAGCAAGCAATCAATGACAAGTGGGAATATGAAAGCAGTTTATTATGAGAGCACAGGTACATATAGAAGCAGTTGAATCATTTTGAATAATTCCCTAATATTTCCTAATTTTCTTGAAAATTACCTCAATACAGAAATTTCTTTGTAAAATTAATATAGGGAGTCTTCATCTTTCTCCATGTTAAGAAATGACTGAAATTGTGTGGAAATTGGAGATTTAAAACAAAACCCATTTTGGACTTCTAATTTGAATAAGTTATACTCCATGTATGTATAATATATCAAAATATACTGTCATGTATATATAAAAATGAAAAAATAGATAGATAGATAGATAAATAAATAAATAATAAATGAATGAATGAATGAAAAGGGCTAGGAATGTGATTCAGTTGTTAACCCACCTGGGTTCAATCCCCATACCAAAAAATGAAAAGAAAAGTAAACATTTTAAGGCAATAAAAACCTAATTTGACTAGAGAAGAGTTGAACTGAGATCATGCCTGACACTTTCACAGAAGAATTAAAAATCAGAAGTCAGACATTTTCAAATTAGGATAAAAAACTGAGGCCTGTCAGATCAGTTGACATGAATTAAGCCAATGATTACAATTTAGTGCATGGAATTTTTCCCCTTGCATATAATTGAAAAATTACTCAATATTAGAGAAGGTGAGTAACAAATTACTCAAATTAAAGTGTCATATTTTTATTTATGTTTGTTTATTGTTTACTTGGGTTAACACACTAACAGATGTGCCTTATGCAGCTTAATATTTTAAGTTAAAGCTCTGATAGATGCTGAGTTCTTTCAAATAATTATTTTAATTCTAAATGGCTTTATTTACATTTAATATTTCTGTTGTTGAAGTGTAGGTCACTTTGATATACAAAGGAAGAAACTCTTCCATGTAAGCACACAAAATGTGGAAAGTAGAGGAAATACTTGCTCCCTCATTATCCCCAAAATAATGCAAAAATTACATCCAATTGTTGATGTCTGGGGAACAGATGATAAATGTTTAAGAATAATGGGCTATTGGTGAATCATGATTGACAGCACAGGTCAGAATGTGCAGAGCATTTGTTGGTCTCCTTCAGATCCTGGGGAGTTGCTGACAGCTCACTCTGCAGTTCACTTCCTTCTTACTCCAGCAGCAATTTGGGATGGATACTGGTTTTTTCTCCAACTTGGAAGATGAAGTCCTACTGAAAACTTGTTTTATGCACTAACTTAAAACTTTTCTAGTCTGTGTGGATCAGTACTGCAACTTTTAATTAAAGGGCTTAGACAATGCTGAATAACTTTTATTTAAAAACACTCTATCTGGTAAACGTGATCCAGCTCTGACAATAGGTTGTATGTAGTTCCAATTATAAGAATGGATCAAAAGCCTATATCGTAAGCAGGCTTAATTTAAAATATTCAGGGAGAAATTTTTTTCTCAGCTGAAAGTACCAATAAAACAATGTAAAACTACACCAAAACTTTGCTACCATGGGATTTGTACACAATAGGCACTCAATAGATATAATCAGATAATATTTGAAAACAAATTTTAACTATAAACATACATAAACATTTACTTATTCCTCCTTTTTTTTTGGGTACCAGGAATTGAACCCAAGAGCACTTAACTACCAAACCACATCCCAGCACTTTTGATTTTTTATTTTGAAAAGTAACTGGAACAAGGCAGGGATGCCCCCTTTCACCACTTCTATTCAACATCGTCCTTGAGACTCTAGCCAGAGCAATTAGACAAACCAAAGAAATTAAAGGGATACGAATTGGAAAAGAAGAACTCAAACTATCCCTGTTCGTTGACGACATGATTATATATTTAGAGGAACCTGGAAATTCCACCAGAAAACTTTTAGAACTCATAAGTGAATTCAGTAAAGTAGCAGGTTACAAGATCAATGCTCATCAATCCAATGCATTTTTATACATAAGTGATGAATCTTCACAAAGAGAAGTTAGGAGAACTACCCCATTCACAATAGTCTCGAAAAAAATAAAATACTTGGGAATCGATCTCACAAAAGAGGTGAAATATCTCTACAATGAGAACTACAGAACACTAAAGAAAGAAATTAAATAAAACCTTAGAAGATGGAAAGATCTCCCATGTTCTGGGATAGGCAGAATTAATATTGTCAAAATGGCCATACTACCTAAAGTGCTATACAGATTCAATGCAATTCCAATTAAAATCCCAATGATGTACATTACAGAAATAGAGCAAGCAATTATGAAATTCATCTGGAAGAATAAGAAACCCAGAATAGCTAAAGCAATCCTTAGCAGAAAGAGCGAAGTAGGGGTATTGCAATACCACATCTTCAACTCTACTACAAAGCAATAGTAACAAAAACGGCATGGTATTGGTACCAAAATAGGTAGATCAATGGTACAGAAGAGAGGACATGGACACAAACCCAAATAAATACAATTTTCTCATACTAGACAAAGGGGCCAAAAATATGCAATGGAGAAAAGATAGCCTCTTCAACAAATGGTGCTGGGAAAACTGGAAAACCATATGCAACAGAATGAAACTAAACCCCTATCTCTCACCCTACACAAAACTCAACTCAAAATGGATCAAGGACCTCGGAATCAGACCAGAGACCCTGCATCTTATAGAAGAAAAAGTAGGTCCAAATCTTCAACTTGTTGGCTTAGGATCAGACTTCCTTAACAGGACTCCCATAGCACAAGAAATAAAAGCAAGAATCAACAACTGGGATAGATTCAAACTAAAAAGCTTTCTCTCAGCAAAGGAAACTATCAGCAATGTGAAGAGAGAGCCTACAGAGTGGGAGAAAATCTTTGCCAATCATACTTCAGATAGAGCACTAATCTCCAGAATCTATAAAGAACTCAAAAAACTCTACAGGAAGAACACAAATAATCCAATCAACAAATGGTCTAAGGAAATGAACAGACACTTCACAGAAGAAGATGTACAAGCAATCAACAAATATATGAAAAAATATTCAACATCCCTAGTAATAAGGGAAATGCAAATCAAAGCTACCCTAAGATTTCATCTCACCCCAATTAAAATGGCGATTATCAAGAACACAAGCAACAATAGGTGTTGGCGAGATGTGGTGAAAAAGGAACACTCATACATTCCTGGTGGGGTTGCAAATTAGTGCAGCCACTCTGGAAAGCAGTATGGAGATTCCTCAGAAAGCTTGGAATGGAAACACCATTTGACCCAGCTATCCCACTCCTTGGCCTATACCCAAAGGACTTAAAATCAACATACTACAGAGATACAGCCACATCAATGTTCATTGCTGCTCAATTCACCATAGCCAGATTGTGGAACCAACCTCAATGCCCTTCAGTTGATGAATGGATAAAGAAACTGTGGCATATATATACAATGGAATATTACTCCGCAATGAAGAATGATAAAATTATGGCATTTGTAGGCAAATAGACGAAATTGGAGAATATCATGCTAAGTGAGATAAGCCAATCTCAAAAAACTAAAGGATGAATGATCTCGCTGATAAGCGGATGAGGACATATAATGGGGGGTGGGAGGGGTTAGCATTAGGTTTAGGGTTAGGTTTAGGGTTAGGGATAAGGAGAGCGGTAAGAATGAAGGAAAGAAGGACTGTATAGAGGGAAAAGAGGGGTGGGAGTGGTGGGGGGAAGGGAAAAAAATAATGAATCAAACATCATTGCCCTATGTAAACGTATGATTACACAAATGGTATGCCTTGACTCCATGTACAAATAGAGAAACAACATGTATCCCATTTGTATACAATAATAATAAAAATAAAAAGAAAAAAAGAAAAAAAAGAAAAGTAATCTCACTAGTTTGCTTATAGCCTCACTAAGTTGCTGAGGCTGGTTTTGAACCTGCGATCCTCCTGCCTCAGTCTTCTGAGCCACTGAGATTACAGGTATGAGCTACTGTGCCTAGACATTATGCTTTGAAAAAGTTAAAATTTCACATGTATGTCTAAGGTCTCTTCTGCTTACCATCCCTAAATCTTGTCTTTCTTTTCATCCTTAAAGGTAAATGATTTATAAATGTGCTGTGTATCTTTTTAGAACATATTCCATGAAATTTACAAACACATGACTGTACTGAATAATAGAGTCCCTTAGAGTCAATTATATAAAATTGGCATTAATTTTAGCAAAAAGATTGACAATTTCATTTGGTTTCACCTAGTATTAAGTATGTGGATATTTTAAAATGCCTTTTAAAAATTTTAACCCAATATACTTCCTCCAATTTTAACTCATATTTTTAATAGCTCAGTTTTTTAAACAGTTGTACATTCAATCCAGAAAAAAGCATTCACCATGTCAGTTTATTTATTCCAGTGATATTACTCAACAAGTTATTAAATGACAAAAGAGGCTTAGGTATCAAATGAATTAAGATTTGTGTGTTAAGGTGAACAGACCATTATGCCTGGAATCAGAGATTTCAGAATGTCAACCTGGCAATAGTTAAATATTTAATTCAATAAAAATTTATGGGCTAAAATTTCCTCATTGTTGAAAGGACATTACAATTCTTATCCTTTTCAACTTTCAGACTATTGAAATTATATTGATTTCTTCTTTATTTATCAAATATTTATTGATATTTTAAATAATTGGTTTTATATTACACATACTTTGTTTCATGCCATATGTGTGTATATGAAACATGTATACTGTACAGATACAATGAAACTTTGTTTCATTGTCCATTTGAGATATTTATATTTTCATGCATATTGAGTTACTTTAATCAGTGAAATTTCTACATAGAATTACTTTATATGTTTTAAGCCACTTAGTGAACAATACTGCAGTAATATAAACATAATACCTACTTAAAATATATAATTTATAAATAAAATTTAATAAAGTACAGTAAATAGGGTTTCTTTTATGATATTCTTTGCATAATTTATAAGCTCAACTTTTTTCCTTGCCTGTAATCATATATAATATTTTAGATCTACTTTGTTTTTTATCTCTCATAGGGCTTATAATAATTGCTTTTAGTTAAGTGTTAATTCTTATTTAGTTTTACCCACATATCACCACACTTATTTATTCCTCATTAATCATGCATCTCACTCATCTTCCAGATTCAATGTGTATTTTACTGAGGGACAACTTTCAATGACTCTTTCAGCAAAGTTCTGTAAGTGGTCAATTCTCTTGTCTTTTTCTATTTGAAAATATATTTATTTAGACTCCCTCTGTAGACTGTCTACATTCTGCCTTGAATGAGCCTGTGTTCTGAAATAAACTTCTATGTTTCACACTTGAATAATAAATCATCTGGTTATGGAATTCCAGATTGGTTCTTTTTCTCCTGATTTTCCCTTAGTTTCTTTAATAATAATATCCTTTGGTTTGCTGGATTCAATTATTGCTAATGATAAATATAATATCAGTCTAATTATTTGTTTGCAGATAAACTGTATTTTTTCTGATTGCTTTCAACATTTCTCTTTCTCTTTGTTTTATTCTACTGTAAGTCTACACCACAATATTTTCAGGTTTATATTTATTTGCATTTATTCTACTTAAAATTTTTTTTCCAATTTGAAGATGTATCTCTTTCTTCATTGTTGGAAAATGATTAATGAGTTGTTCCATTCTCCCCTGTTTTAGCCCCCTTTACATCTAGTATGTCTTATTATCCTTGGTCTGTTATATAGAAATTTCATATTCTGGTTGTCTCAAACAACAGACATTATTTTTGATGGGTTTGGAGGCCTGAGTGCTAGGAATGTCAGGTTTGGGCAGTGGATCTCTTTCTGGCTAGTAGACTGCTGCCTTCACATCGTGTGCTCACATGGTCTTTACTCTTTATGTATACACACAGATCTCTCTCTCGCTCTTGCTCTCGCTCTCGCTCTCATTCCCTTCCTCTATTATTTTATTAGAGAACTAATACCATCATCAGTGTTGCAACCCTTATGGCATAATTTAAACCTAATCATCTCCTAAAGTCCCTGCCTCCCCATCACATTGTGGATTACATTTTCAACATATGAATTTGGGAGTACACATTCAGTCCACAACATGTATGTTGAACATTATATTCTCCACATCTCAAATTATTATTATTATCTTATTTTCCATCTTTATTTTTCTGTATTTCCATAATCTCTGACTTTCAAAAATGACTAATGCTTTCTCCAACTGTGTCAAACTATTTAGTTTGTTGAGTTTTTAATTTTAAATATATCCCACTTTAAAGTATAGCATTCTTTAATTCTATTATGGTGTACATTTCTTCTTAAATTTTTAAATAAATTTTATACTACTTAATTCAGAGACTCTTTCATAACATTCTATTTTCTTAAATTTTTGTCATTATTTTTTCCTATGTGTATGTGTGTACATATCTCTAATTGTGAATAATTTCCCTAATTAAGTAAAAAAATATGAACTCATATTTTTGTTTATTTTCTTCCTTTAGGTGTCCAGTGATCCCTGAATTGTTGAAGTCACAACAGAATGCTTATCTATTTGCTTTTACTATGGTTTCACTAGTGTTTGATCAGGTTTCATATTGATTCCTTGACTCTGGTTTCCAAAAGCATGAAGTTAATTTAAATATGAATCACATATCCAGTATTTGTACAGCCTCAGGGTTTTAATTTTTAAAAGAACATTCTTTCCTCTTACAGTAGTGGGCATATGATAATTCATAAATTCCGTGAACAGTATTCGTGGAGTTTTCCTAGTTTCATTTACGTGAATATGACATTCATTTAGTGTTTCAGTTTTATGCAGATGGTTTTAATTTCAGTTGCTCACACAAATCTAAGGCCACTTTATGATCCTATACTTTAGCTACCATACAACTCATATTATGCATTATTCATTCACCCCTTGGTTCTATTCCTATTCAGCTGAAATCCAAAGATTTTTTTCCTTTTCTTTAGCCTGCTCTCATGTTAAATTTTTAATGACAAAATTGTATTGAGCATTTGTACGTTTTGGGAGTGAAATGTGAAGACCTTATAATTAGTCAACATCTATCTAGGATAATGTACAACCAGTTATTGACTCAAATTAATGCATCTGACACAGCTGATGTTTTCTTCAATGTAAATAAGATTTCATCAGGAGGAGCTGATATCATTGAAATGGCAAAGTAGAAGCGTTCTATCATCATACCCCATATAAGCATTGATTTAGACAAGTGTCCACAGATAAGAGTATCTTTGTGGGAGTCCAACAGAGAAGTTCCACTGTATCGTGGTATCATAAACTGAGAATAAATGTGTTGAAGAGGGTAACTAGAACAATTTCATTTCACTTGCAATATTGCTTCCTGAAGGTAGCATAGCTGAGTGCCAGGAGATGGTTTTTGGCCAAAATTTATCCAATTAGGGAAAGTGAGTATGTAGTGAGTATGACTCATTCAATTATACAAGATGCTGCCCCAGAGGCCCACTTTTTTCTAACTTTACCCACGAATATTGAGGCCATCAGCATATCTTAGTGGTTGGGAGAGTGTGTAATAAGAAAGGGAAGCCACGAAAACCTACTAATAGCTCTGCTTACTCAATCATAAAACCTGCCCTTGTCTGCACTTCCATATTCTTTACAGTATTATTTGTATAGCCAAGATACAGAAGCAACCCAAGTGTCCACTGATAGTTGAATAGAAAAAGAAATTTTAAACACACACACACATACACACACACACACACAATGGAATATTACTTAGCTTTTTAAGAAGAAGTGAATCCTGCTATTTGCAAAAACATGCATGAACCTGGTAAATGTAAGCAAAACAAACCACACACAGAAAGACAAATACTTATATGTTAAATTTTAAAAAGTCAATGTCATAGAAACAAGAGAGTAGAAGGGCAGCTGTGAAATCAGGGGAAATGGAGCGATGCTGTTCAAAGGGTAAAAACTTTCAATAAAAAGATTAATAACTTCTAGAGACCTAATTATAGCATGATAATCAAAAAAATAATGCACTGTAGACTCTAAATTTTTAAGGGAATATATCTTCCTAAAAAAGGTAGTTCTATGAGGTGGTGAACATATTAATTAGTTTGCAGAAATCATTTCACAATATACACATTGTAAAATAGCAAATGGTATGCCATATAGTTATTTGTCAATTATACCTCATAAAGGTTTAATAATTGTGTACTCCCCTGATTAATACTGTCAGTAGACTTCCCATAATACCTAGGAAAATTTCTTTATCATGCCATCCCAGGATAGGATTTAAGTTATTTAGAGTATGCTGGTTTTTCCTCCCTCATTTTCTACTACTATATCCATTAGTGTGATTTAACTAAACATATCCACAATTTTGTACCAAAACACTTTATGTTTCTATATATTCTATTCATTTCGTCTCAACCATTCTGATTGCAAGTCTTCACAGGGCTTGTTCCTTCTTTCCAATCAGGACTTAGTTCACACATTTTTAGTAAAGTCATTCCTGAACATGTGGCCTTAATTAGTGTCAGCCCTATCATGCAATTTATTACTACCTTATATTTTCCTGTTTATTATTTGGTAGCTCATCTTTTTCCCACTTAGAATGTAGTCTCAAGAGTAAGAACCTTGTCTGTAATATTCACTGTTTTTGTTCCTGTTCCGAAAATGGTGCATGATGCAATGCAGGACTTCAATAAATAATGGATAAATGAATAAGTGGATTACTATAATTTCTTTTTTAATATTAAAAAGAAAAGCTTTTATTGGGGGAAAAAAGTCAGTTCATTTTATTTATTTTTCAGTAACAGGTATCACGTTGGGGAAGAATGAAGAGGGTATTGGGAATCAAATCCCTCCAGGGATAGGCTCAAGCTTCCCAGAATCTTAACCCTCTCCAGTATGGGCACTTGCATCCTGAGTGGGAGTAAGATAACAGGTAGGGCATGATTGATAAAGCTAACATGCAAAGGCACTGGTAGGTGGTAAGGTATATCTTGGGCATGTGGGAGGGAAAGGTGCAAACCTGGTCCTAGGTAAGGCCAGGGGCCCTTTGGCATACCGACCTAGCCTCATTCCTTTCCTTTCCCTTTCTTGGTTTTGGCCTTGGCTTTGGTCTTGGGAGTACAGACTTATTCATGAGGATGGTCTCCTGCACATTGTACCGGTCCTTGGTGCCTTGGTGCCTTGGGTCCTTGGTTCAAGGTGCCTTGGCAGTCTTCAGTGCCTGTTCAACCATCACACGCTCCCCAGCTCTCAAACTTGTATTTGCAGCGGACTCCAAACTCCTTCCAGTTACAACGCACTCTGTACTGGATGCGCTGAATCTGGGCCCTGCAGGTGCTCTTACAGAAACACACGCAGCAGTTCTTGCTGTTGGGGATGCAGGGTTCCCAGGTCCACTCTGTGCTCTCGTTCCCTGGGATGACCTTCTTCACCTTAACTTTCTTTTTGACCACCATGAAGGTGAGCGCCAGCAGCGCAAGGAGGGTGAGAAGGAGGAAGAAGCCTAGGTGCTGCATCTCCCTCACTTGCTGCTCACGCTGCTTATCCCCCTCCCATGCCAGGCCTATCTGTCCCCAGCTGCAGGCTGCCTAGGGCCCCTTTTGTCTCCAGAATCAGTCTGAGCTAGTCATATGGGCACCGGCCCTCCACACAACCTAAGAAACTGATTAAAATAATTTCAATAGTCTGCAAGGTAGAAAGGACAAGAATTGTAATCAAAATTGAAGCCCAGATGTTTTTATTGAACAATTAGTTATTTCCAGATTAACCCCCTGAAATTTCTGATTCCAAGCTTACTATTATATTCACCTTAACACACAAATATCAATTCATTTCATACCTAAGACACTGTTGTGATTAAGTAATTTATTGCATAAAATAACTCTGATAACAACTGACATGGGGAATGGTTACCTTCTAGGGATAGACAATTTGAAACATTGTTTAAAAGTTCTTGATGTGTGCACAGAAAGAAAATTTCAAGATCTAGAATATACTGATCCTGGTTTTAACATGGGAGACAACCCTGTTTTCTGGAGATTTAGTTCAATCTCAATTCAACAAACATTTATAAAATATCCATTTTGTGCAGAACTTTGCAGTAGGTATACTATGCTGTGCAGGATATAGAATTAAGATGATCTTATACTCAAGGAATTATCCAGTAGAGGCCATGTGTTTTAGAAAATTCTAACTAAAGTGTATAACATTCTGTGGTCAATCTTATGATGCAATGATCCTTCATCTGTATGGATTGATTAAGGAAGGTTTTGTGATGGTGACTTAGAAAGTAGATCTTAAAGAATAGTTAAATATATTTGGGTAGGCAAAAATGAAGGAAGAGCTTTCCTCTTATGCTCACAGAAAAATATGAATTTAGCCCTGAAAGGAGGAAAACATAGTGTTTGAGTAGAAACACATAGTTCCATCTGGTATGTGGAGTGAAAAAAAAATGACAGATCTAAAGGACTGATCTTCCTCAGCAACACAATGCAGCCATGCAGAAAAGTACATCAGAACTGAGACCTTCTCCTAACATTTTGTGTTACTGTGAACTTTCAAAATACATGATATAGAAAGTGTTCTGATATTTTGTTGGTATTGACCAAATAGTGATGCTGATACAAATTATTTTCCCTTAGAGTATTTATGGTGGATCTAAAATTTTGGGTTACCTGAAAACATTTAGTCTCACTATAAAGCACTGGAATCATTGCATGATCCTGAAACAAGTTTAGTGTTTCATTGTTAGTGGGGCTGAATAGACCCTATGACACTCTGTTAGGAGTAATGTTAAGAAGTTCAGCATTATACTAAAAATATTTGTTCTAGCCTCCCCTCAGAGGATATATCACTGACAGGGATATTAAGAGAAGATAGAATGTTAAGTCCCAGGGAACCTGTATCTTAGAATCAAAGCAGAGGACACATTCCCAGGTGTGTCTATTGCCTATACCCAGAACATCATAAGAATTGACGTCATCATTATTCAGCAAGTACACTGTCAAAGAAAGCATAAAGTCTATTTCTGTGTATAAAAAATCTGACAGAAAAGCAACAAGAAGTGACAGAAAAGAAGAAGCAATTTTACTCCCAACAATATGTAGATAATTAGTTTAACAGTTGTTCCTTGCCTTCTTCAAATACTAACCACTCTATTAGGCAGAAAAGAAGAATAAGGGAGTGAAAAATTAATTAACAGAACATATCTCTTCACCATAGTCAGGAACTAGCAGCCTCATATATTTCTAGCCTGAGGGATATGCTGCTCTTTCCAATCTTGGGACTGACAGTTGTAACTAGAAACTGACTAATAGTAAAACCCAAATATTACTGAGCTATTTATCACAGAGAAACTATCTTTAAATGCAAAGTGACTGGAATAGATAGGACTAGATGGTACTTATTATATTTCTCTCAACCTGAATTTTCTACAACTGACTTGAAATTAGAGCTTAACAAATTATTTATCAATGACTTAGAGAATAAAGTAAGTTTCTGATTTGCATGTAACTGAATTCATGGGGAAAGGTCAGTCAAAGAAGTTACATCAGGTTGGCATTTTGACCTCTTACTGATCTGGTAAAATAATGTAAAGAGAGAAGAATAAAGTAAACTATCCCTGGGTCTGAAGCTTTCCTATGTCATATTCCAGAGTTTCCATCTAATGATAATGTATTAGTAATTTTTATAAGAAATACCCAAAATGCATAAGTAAAAAAACCTGAAAACTCAAATGATTTCCTTAAAATATACTGGTGACAGTCACTGAAAGCATTTTTCTATCCCATTATAAGAACTTACCCAATTCCAACTCAAGCTTTAGGAAGTGATTACTATACACTTTCTGTAACTTTCTTTCCTCACACATCCTCTTTTAAAAATTTATTTGTGTTTTCTTAGTTATACATGAGAGTAGGATCCATTCTGAAAAAATTATACAAGCATCGGATATATCTTATTCTAATTAGGACCCCACTCTTCTGGGTGGGCATGATGGTGGGGTTCACTTAGGTAATTTCGTATGTGTACATAAGAAAACTATGTTAGATTTATTCTACTGTCTTTCCTATTCTTATCCCTTCCCCCTTCATTTCATTCCCATTGATCTAATCCACCAAACTTCTCTTCTTCCCCTTCCCCACTTTACTGTGGTTTAGCTTCCATATATCAGTGGAAACATTGCTCTTTGGTTTTTTTGGGATTGGCTTATTTCACTTAGCATGATATTCTCCAGGTCCATCCATTTACTGGCAAATGCAAAAATCAACAATTGGAATGGCATCAAACTAAAAAGCTTCTTTAAAGCAAAAGAAACAATCAAAAGCATGAAGAGAGAACCTACAGAATGGAAGAAAATCTTTGCCACCTGCACCTCAGGTAGGGTATTAATACCCAGAATATACAAAAAGTTCAAAAAGCTTACACCAAGAAAACAAATAACCCAATGAATAAATGGGCAAAGGAACTGAACAAACACTTATGAAAAAAATAGGAGTGACCAATATATGAAAACATGTTCTACATCTCTAGCGATTAGAGAAATGCAAATTAAAAATACACCAATACTCCACCTCACTCTAATCAGAATTGCAATGATCAAGAATCCAAGTAACAAAAATTGTTGATGATGTGGGGAAAAGGGAACACTCATACATTGCTTATGTGATTGCAAATTGGTGTAACCACTCTGGAAAGCAATATGGAGATTTCTCAAAAATCTAGGAATGGAACTAATATATGACCCAGCTATCCTATTCCTTGGTATATATCCAAAGGATTTTAAATTATCATAGTATAGTGATACAGCCACATCAATGATTATAGCAGCACAATTCACAATAGCTAATCTATGGAACAAACCCAGATGTCCATCAACAGATGAATGTATGAAGAAATTGTAGTACATATACACAATGGATTATTATTCAGCCATGAATAAATCACAACCCTCTTTACTCTCCTGATATTCTATGCATTTTAACACTTTAAAGTCTTGCTTTAAAATCACTTCTTTTTTAGTTCTGTCACTGGCAAGAGGTTTCCTTCCGTTGAACCAATATAATTCTAATTAAAGTTGAATAACGTATATAAGGAGGTCTTTAGATAATTTTTCTTCTGATTATAGAAGGATATGTTTCTTGTACAAGATTTGGAAATAAAGTACAAAAATTAAAACCACCCATAATTACAATCCTCAAAGTTATTTTTAAGCCTTTTTACTTGTTTTAGGTTGCATACACAAGCATGAGATACTTGTACACACTGACGCATCTTACAAAAATGTATATACACTTTTACATTTTGCCTCTATTTAACATGCCATGATCTTTGTCTCATGTCAATAAATATACTTTGGCAATCTGATTTAAATGGATGTATAGGATTCAAATGAGACTATAGAGAAAATTTTAACTACTCTCCTATGATAAGAGATTCAAGATATTTGTTTATAGTACCAAGAAGATAGCTGAACTTCCATTCCCCATGCCTGGTGATGGTAGACATCCCTTTGATTCTCCCATGTGGGTGGTGCCAACATGTAGGAAGATAGGTTTCCATTGCTGCCTGGAAGCAATGACACAGAAAGAGGTAAAATATGAGGTACCAAAAGAGAGAGAAAGAGATATATATTTGACTAAATTATTACAGAAACAGTGGCAGAGGGGAAAATCAGTCGAATTTTAGTTGAACCTGGAATTGCATAATGGACTGCTACTTGAGAAGTACATTGCTTTTCTCAATTTATAAGGATAGAATTGCAGTAGGGAGCCATCATTTTGTCACTCCCGAAACGTTGATCCCTAAGCCAACACATTAGGAAAACAAAATCTGCTGCATCTTTATCTACCTTGGAGAATGAATCAAATAGTAAAACAGAGGAATAACCTGGAAGCAAGCCACCAGGATAATTTATATGATGAGAGGAATGTGAGTCTAAAGCCAGTGAAACAAGTTGACTAACACAGGGAAGTGCAGGGCCCATTCCACTGTCTGGGTCTTTGGAACTTTTCCCCATGCATGAAGTATGCACACAAAACCCCCAGTCACTCAGGAGAGGGTTCCACTCACCAGGTAGAGTTCACACTCCTCTACAAAACCAGGGTACCTATTCACTGGCCTGGTGTGAATTTCCAGACCCACCCAGATTTTCATCAAAGAAGGAGAGTGAGGTGAAGTCTTTGTTATTAACCTGGCTTGCAATGCCTTTCCTACATACCAAGTAAACACTGAGAGTACACAAAATTGCCACCTGTTCCAGAGAGGAATCTGACTACTGGGTTGTGTGAATGACACAGAACCCAGGGGGGCATTGCTTTCTCAAATCTTTGCAACAGAACAATCAGCACTGTCTAGGTTCATGATGGATGAGGAGGAAGATGAGGAAAGATTGGATGTAAAATCTACAGTGACTGAGCTCTACACAGTTTTATTTTTAAACAAGGGCCTGATCTAAATGTGGGGAAAGAACAAATATGCAGCCCTCCATTCCAATACAACTGAGTGGTTCAGACAATGTCTCCATGCCCAAAGTCAATCAGAGAATATACAGCAAAGGCTTGGACAATATCCATGCATTTGACAACTGGATAATTTCACAACTGTAAGTACCTGAGAACACTAAAGAAAGAAATTAAAGAAAACCTTAGAAGATGGAAAGATCTCCCATGTTCTTGGATAGGAAGAATTAATATTGTCAAAATGGCCATACTACCGAAAGTTCTATACAGATTCAATGCAATTCCAATTAAAATTCCAATGATGTACCTTGCAGAAATAGAGCAAGCAATTATGAAATTCATCTGGAAGAATAAAAAACCCAGAATAGCTAAAGCAATCCTTGGCAGAAAGAGTGAAGCAGGGGGTATCGCAATACCAGATCTTCAACTCTACTACAAAGCAATAGTAACAAAAACGGCATGGTATTGGTACCAAAATAGAAAGGTGGATCAATGGTACAGAATAGAGGACACGGACACAAACCCAAATAAATACAATTTTCTCATACTAGACAAAGGGGCCAAAAATATGCAATGGAGAAAAGATAGTCTTTTCAACAAATGGTGCTGGGAGAATTGGAAATCCATATGCAACAGAATGAAACTAAACCCATATCTCTCACCATGCACGAAACTAAACTCAAAATGGATTAAGGACCTCGGAATCAGACCAGAGACTTTGCATCTTATAGAAGAAAAAGTAGGTCCAGAGCTTCAACATGTCGGCTTAGGACCAGACTTCCTTAACAGGACTCCCATAGCACAAGAAATAAAAGCAAGAATTAATAACTGGGATAGGTTCAAACTAAAAAGCTTTCTCTCAGCAAAGGAAACTATCAGCAATGTGAAGAGAGAGCCTACAGAGTGGGAGAAAATCTTTGCCAATCATACTTCAGATAGAGCGCTAATCTCCAGAATCTATAAAGAACTCAAAAAACTCTACACCAAGAATACAAATAATCCAA
Source organism: Sciurus carolinensis (assembly GCF_902686445.1). Classification (NCBI taxonomy): domain Eukaryota; kingdom Metazoa; phylum Chordata; class Mammalia; order Rodentia; family Sciuridae; genus Sciurus; species Sciurus carolinensis. Next base: position 61,339,634 of record NC_062232.1, on the reverse strand, counting down.
TTGACAAATGGGCTAAGGAAATGAATAGACACTTCACAGAAGAAGATCTACAAGCAGTCAACAAACATATGGAAAAATGTTCAACATCTCTAGTAATAAGAGAAATGCAAATCAAAACCACCCTAAGATTCCATCTCACCCCAATTAAAATGACGATTATCAAGAATACAAGCAACAACAGGTGTTGCCGAGGATGTGGGGAGAAAAGTACACTCATACATTGCTGGTGGGGCTGCAAATTAGTGCAGCCACTCTGGAAAGCAGTGTGGAGACTCCTTAGAAAACTTGGAATGGAACCACTATTTGACCCAGCTATCCCACTCCTTGGCCTATACCCAAAGGACTTAAAATCAGCATATTACAGAGATACAGTCACATCAATGTTCATAGCTGCTCAGTTCACAATAACCAGATTGTGGAGCCAACCTAGATGTCCTTCAATTGATGAATGGATAAAGAAACTGTGGTATATATATATACAATGGAATATTACTCAGCCATAAAGAATGATAAAATTATGGCATTTGCAGGCAAATGGATGAAATTGGAGAATATTATGCTAAGTGAGATAAACCAATCTCAAAAAACCAAAGGATGAATGATATCGCTAATAAGTGGATGATGACACATAATGGGGGGTGGGAGGGGTTAGTGTTAGGGTTAGAGTTAGGGTTAGGGAAGGGGGCAACAATGGAGGAAGGAAGGACTGTATAGAGGGAAAAGAGGGGTGGGAGGGGTGGGGGGAAGGGAAAAAATAACAGAATGAATCAAACAACATTACCCCATGTAAATTTATGATTACACAAATGGTATGCCTTTACGCCATGTACAAAGAAACAACATGTATCCCATTTGTTTACAATAAAAAAAAAGAAACTTCTACATGTTAAACATTTCAGCAAAGAGAACTTTTAGTCTTTTTCCTATTTGCTTTTTATTTCACTTGTTCTCAAGGGTGGTTTGTTTGGCTTCACTTTAATACTTGTTATTTAATATTTTATATAATTTAAGTATTTTTGATTTGTGAATCAGATTTTTTGTTTTTCCTCACATTTGTATTCTTGTCTTTCTTCTTTTTTCATTTTCTCCTTTGTTCTCTTCCTCCTTCTTCCCCAATACTTTTTTCTTTTCTTTCTTTTTTCCTTTTCCATTCCCATTGCCCTCTGCCTCAATATAGTTTAAGTCATTTTATCTTCTTTATTATCTGATTTTTCAACCTATTCCACACAATCACACCCCCTTTTTTCCATTCGGTTAATGGAAGAGTAAGATAATTTTCATTAACATTGCATGTTGATATACGGGTTGCTTTCCAGCTGTAGCTATTAATGATGGCTATTGTCTCCTCTCAAAGTGGAGCTGGAAATCAAACATATCACTTTGAGCACATTGAATGGGTTCTTTGAGACTAAGATTGTAAATAGAAAGCAGCTCACTAAAAAGACACTCAGATATCAGTGCTAGAGGTATCCATCCTAACAGAAAAGCAAATTACAACATAGAAACACAGATAACATGAAAAAGTAAGTCAAAAAGATGCCTCCAAAAGTTGAAAACTCAACAAAAACTAAATCCAGAGATACTGAGGCGGAGGAAATGCAAAAAAAAATTTAAAGTTGATCATTAAAGTAAACAATATTTTTAATATTTTTTAGTTGTTGATAGACCTTTATTTTATTTTTTCATCCATTTATTTGTTTATTTATATGTGGTACTGAGGATCCAACCCAGTGACTCACATATTCCAGGCAAATACTGTACCACTGAGTCACAACCTCAGTCCCTTAAGGTGATCAATATTTTAAGAGAAGGTCTAAAGACTGAACAAAGAGAGAAAATGCAGGATACAAAAAAGCATTTCCAAGATAGATGTTCTGAGAAAGAAACAGACAAATATTGGGAATGGAAAAATTCAAATAAAAATTCAGTGGAAAGTTTTACCACCAAATTAGATTAAGCAGAAGAGGGCTGGGGTTGTGACTCAGTGGTAGATCATTTGCTGGCATGTGTGACACCCTTGGTTTGATCCTCAGTACTGCATGTAAATAAATAAAATAAAGGTCCATCGACAACTAAAAAATATTTTAAAAATAAATTAAGCAGAAGAAAGAATATCAGATCTAGGAGAAAGATGCAAGAATTAGAACACTGAGACAGTAGCAAAGAAAAAAAATGAGAAAGTATGAACATAATATACAAGTTTGGGAACAATATTAAAAAGTAAACCTGAAGAATCATAGGAATTGAACAAGGAGAGAAGATAACACTAATGAGGACTTGAAGGAGAGAACACTAAAGATATAGAAAATTTATGTAGTAAAATAATAGTAGAAAATTTATGTAATCTTAGGAAAAAAACTGACATGCCAGAATGAGGAAGCATGTGCAAGATATCCAATTAGAGCCAGAGAAAAACATCTCCATGATATATTAAAATTTAAGTGCCAATAATTCAGAACAGATAAAGAATTCTAAAAGCTGTAGGAGAAAAGTACCAAATTACTTATATAGGCAAATCCATCAGAATAACAGCATATTCCTCCCTGAAAGTAAACAACTGATAGTTTTGTGTTACTCAGCTTTTAAACACTGTGACTAAAATACTTAGCAAGAACAACTTAGAGGAGGAAAATTTTATTTTGGCTCATAGTTTTAGAAGCTTCAGTCCATGGTTCAATGACTCCATTTCTGTGACACTATGCAGAACATCATGGCAGAAAGGGCATGGTGGAGGAAAGTTGCTAATCTCAGGTGGCCAGGAAACAGAGAGATGCTTGGAGCTAGTAACAAAATATATAATCCCCAAGGCAGACATCCAGTGACCCACTTTCTCCAGTCATATTCCACATGCCTCCATTTATCACCCAGAATTCTATTAAAATTATTAGTCCATCAAGCTGATCATTCACCTATTAGGTTACAGCTCTTATAATCATTTCACTTCCAGCATTAACACAGTAGCATTTGAGGGATACCATAACATTTTACATTTTTATGTCCTTTTATGCTTCAGAATCACAGAATTAAAGGAGAAATAAAAGTATTTCAAGACAAATGTAAACTAAATTAATTCATGACCAGTAAGCCAGCATTGCATAAGATACTGAAAGGCACACTACACAAAGAAAAGAAAGATAAAAATAACAAAGAGAGCATGGGAAAAAATAAATAAGTGTGTGAGGGTTAGGAATGATTCAAACATTAGAAATAAAATGAGATAAAGTAACATGTACCTATATGCAATAACAATTAATATGATGGGTCATAATTCTCCAATGAAAAGACACAAGACCAAATTGTATGTTATCTCCAATAAACACTGGCAAAAGACAATCACAGACTGAAAGTGAAAGGATGTTATATGATGTTCCATGAAAATGTTGTCTGAAAGCAAATAGGAAGAGTTGCTCTGACATTGTTGCAGTGCTGGGTCCTTCTGGGAAACTGAGGCAAGTTCAAGGTCCTGCTTCAAAAGTGGATTCTTGTGATCAGGTCGGAAATGTGTTAGACATGTTACAAGACTCAGAATAAAAGGGATGAATTTGTTAGAGAAGATAGGAAAGGGGAAAAGTGAACATTCTTAAGTGGGTCCTCTCAGAAAGGAAAGGGAGAACATGCCTCTCCTGCCCTTTAATTTTATTGGGCATTCCCTGGAAGTTTCCAGAGAGTCCCACACAGGTCTCCTTCTTGACTTTTGGCTGACAGGAGGATGACATCAGGTTTTGAATTTTCCACTGTCACCACAACACAAGGTCTCTTTGGACCATACTGTCCAGTTCTAAATGATTTGGAAGAATTATACTTAACCTCCCTAGGTTCTGGGATCTGGTCTGTATAAGGTGCACAAAATCCACCGTAACACACAATTTGGGTAACTTATGTTCTTCTTATCAGCATTATTTGGGGTCAGCACAGTGGCCACAGTTTAATGATTTCCTTAACCTCATATACCCACAACTCACATCTTTCTTTCCCTTATCAATATAAGAAAGAAGAATTTAGTACAAAATTTGAAGGAAGAGACAAAGAATATCATTATATATCGTAAAGGGAAAATCCAACAAGAATTGACAAATGCAAATGTTTATGCTCTGAAAGTTGGGGTACCCACTTTGTAAAATAAGTATTACTGGATAAAAAGGTACCAATATAATCATAGTGAAGGAATTCAGTATATCTCTCTTACTAATACATAGGTCATACAGACATAAAATTAACAAAGACATCAGATTTAAACCTGACTGTAGATCAATAGTACCTAATAATAATGTACAGAATATTTTATCAAACAACTACTAAGGACACTTCCTTTTCAGCTTCTTATGGAAATTTTTCAAAATTAGTCATACAGTAGGACATAAATAAAGTCATAGCAAAAACAAAATAATTGAAATATTCTGCATATTACAAATCTACAAGAAAAAACTACAGAACTATAAAACATTATGGAGATTTAACAATGCACTTTCAAATGATGAATTTATAGTTGAAGAAATAAAAGAGGAAATTTAAAAATACCTAAAATGAAATTAAGATGGAAACACAACAAATTAGAATTTCTGGAATGCAGTGAAGACAGTGATAAGAGGAATGTTTATAGCTATGAGTCCTACATTAAAAGAGCAGAGAAATCTCACATAAATAACCTACTTATGTGTCTTAAGATCTTAGAAAAAAAAACAAGAAAAAAATCCCAAGTCCTGTAGAAGGAAAGAAATATTAAAAATGAGAACTAAAATTAATAAAACTAAAAGAACCATACAATAAAACAATAAAATGAAGAGTTCATTCTTTGAAAAAGGATTGATAAACCCCTTGTCAAAGTAAACAATAAATAAAATTAGATATGAAAATGTGATGTTGCAGTATACACAACTGAGATTCATAAAATTAAAAAAAAATAGTTAAAAAACTTATGTCAGTAATGGAAAATATAGAAGAATGGATGAATTTCTAGACATATACCACATATAAAAACTGAATCAGGAGGAGATAAAAACATATATGATTACAAGCAACGATATTGAAGCAGTAATAAGCATCTTTCCAACAAAGGAAAACACAGGATTTGATAGTCACAACTGAATTATACCAGATCTTTAAAAGAGAGTTAAAATGCCAATACTTCTCAAATTATTCTATAAAATTGAAAGGGAGAGGTCACTTCCAAACTCATTCTATAAAACTTTTAACATGCTAATACCAAAATGGAAGAAGATACTTCAAGGACAGGAATATATTGACCAGTATCGTAGGTGAACATAGGTGCAAAATCTTTATTAAAATATTAGTAAATGAACTTCAACTTCAAACAAAAATATTATACACCATAGTCAAGTTGTTTTCATTTCAGTAACACAAAGATATTTCCACATATTTAAATCAATAAAGGTAATACACCTCATGAATAAAATTTATAACAAAAGTCACACAATCATCTTATTAGATGCAGAAAAGGCCTTAGACAAAATTCAAAATCCATTCATGATAAAAAAAAATCCCTTAAGAAACTGAGGATCAAAACAATTTACATTCACATCAAAAAATCTATGTAGGACAACTCCAAAGACAACATCACACTAACTGAGAAAAAAAAAAAACTGAAAGCATTTCCACTAAAACCTGAAACAAGTCAAGTATGTCTACTATTCAATATAGAACTTGAAAATTTAGCTAGGACAATAAAGCAGGTGAAAGAAATAAAAGTAATCCCAATAGGAAAGATAGAAATCGAACTATCCTTATTAGCTGATGATATTATCTTATGCTTAGAAGAACCTAAAAGTTCCATCAGAAGACATCTAGAGCTGATGAACTAATTCAGCAAAGTTGCCTGAAATAAAACCAACATATGAAAGTCAATAATTTTTATATAACAACAATAAATCTGCTGAGAGAAAAATCAAGAAAGCAAACCCATTCACAAAAGCTTGCAGAAATGTGCCTACAATTAAACCTAAACAAGTAAGTGAAAGACCTCTATAATGAAAATTACAGAATACTGAAAAGAAAAAAATGGAATGAGGCACCAGAATATGGAAAGAACTTCAATGTTCATGAATAGGCAGAATTAATATTGTTGAAATGTCCATACAATCAAAATCAATCTAGAGAATCAATGTAATCCCCATCAAAATACCAATAATCTTCTTCATAGAACAAGAAAAAATTATCCTAAAATTCATATGGATGCATAAAAAGACCCATAGTAGTCAAAGCCATCATGAGAAAAAAAGAACTATACTGGAGGCATCAAAATAATTGTTTTCAAATTATACTACAAAGCCATAGTAAATAAAACAGTATGGTACTGGCATAAATATGAACATGTAATCCAACAACACAGAATTGAAGACACAGAGACAAACCCACAGGGCTATGGTCATCTGAATCTTGACAAAGGTGTCAAACATACATTGAAGAAATACCAGTCTCTTTAACCAATGGTGCTGGGAAAACTAGATATCCACGTGTTGAAAGTTCAAACTAAATACCCATCTCTCACCATGTGTGAAAATAAACTCAAAATTGATCAAAGGCCTGAGAAAAAAATAATTATGCTGGAAGCATCAAAATACTTGTTTTCAAATTATACTACAATGCCATAGTAAATAAAACAGCACCATAAATTTTGTAAACGTTAGAAAAAAATATGGGAATTACTTTAACATAATAATATAGATAAAGAATTCCTGAATAGGATCCTTATACATCAGGAAATAAGATCAAGAATCAACAAATGGATAATATCAAGTTAAAAAGTTTCTTCATAGCAAAGGAAACGATTTAAAATATGAGAAGAAAAGTAATAAGTGGGAGAAAATCTTTGGCAATTACTCCTCTAATTGAGGACTAATATTCATAATACATAAAGAAAATAAGAAAATACCTTGACATTAAAAAAATTCCCAATCAATAATTTGACAGATTAGCTGAATGTACAGTTTACAAAAGAAAAAAAAATGGCCAATGATTTTATGAAAATTATTTCGATATCTTTCTTTCCTTTCCTTTTTTTTTTTTTGTACCAGGGATTGAACCCAGGGACACTAAACTACTGAGTCACATCCCTAGTCCTTTTTCATATTTTATTTAGAGAAAAGGTCTCACTGGGTATCTTAGGGCGTCACTGAGTTGCTGAGTCTGGCTTTGAACTCACTATCCTCCTGACTCAGCCTCCAGAACTGCTAGGACTACAGGTGTGCACCATTCCGCTCAGGAGTTCAACATCTTTTTACATCAGGGAAATGCAAATTAAAAGTACACCAAGATTCAATGTTACTCATTAGAATGGCAAACATGAAGAGTAAAATATCAATATATGCTGGGGAGGTTGTGGGGAAACTTGTCCAAAGTTGGTTGGACTGTAAAGTAGTATTACAAGTATGAAAATCAATATGGAGTTTCCCCAAATGACTAGAACAGGGAATACCATATGATTCAATTATGCATCTCCTTGATATGTATCCAAAATAATTAAGGTTAGGATCATATAGACATACGTGCATATACATGTTCATAGTAGCAAAATTTACGCTAAAAATGTAATGGAAACAGTCTAGTCTGTCAACTGATAAATAGATAAATATGATACATATGTATATACATATATACCCATAGACTATGAAGAATAAAATAATGTCATTTGCAGGAAGGTGCATGGCAATTGAGACAGTGATTTTGAGCATAATAACTCAGACTTAAAAAAGTATCATGCTTTCTTTCATATGTAGAAGGTAGAAAGAAAATCAAAAAAGGGATTCCAAGAAATTAGAAACAAGGGAATTAGGGTCAGGAAGAGGGTCAGGGGGAGGAAGGAGGTGAGGGTGGTTGAGGTATTGGGGAATGAATCTGATAAATTTATGGTTTTAAGTTTGTACATATATGCCACAAAAAAACCAAAACTTTTTCTAATTAATATGTACCTATGAAATTTAAATAATAAAAATGTTAGAAGACATGAGTTATCAATATCAATAATATTAGAGATGATATATGTATAGATCCTACAGATGTTAAAAATAAGATCACATGCTATGAGCAATATTTTCATAATAAATCCAAAACAGAACAAATGTCTCAATTGCTCAAACACCAAAAACTCTCAATACTCAGATATAAGACATAATGAACTAGAATATTCTTATAATGATGAAACAAATTACATTTGACTTGAAAAATCTTCTGGAAAAGGAATCTCTGGGCCCAGGTTATTTCACTGGAAAAGTAGATAAACATTTAAAAACCAATCAACAATAATTCAACACAATCTCTATAAAAAATAAAAGGAATTAGGTGCAGTGGTACATGCCTACAATCCCAACAGATCAGGAGGCAGAGGCAGGAGGTTCACAAGTTCAAGGCCAGCCCCAGCAAGTAAGTGAGGCCTTAAGCAACGCAGCAGGACCTGATCTCAAAATAAAAAAATAAATAAAAAGGAATGGTGTTGTGACTCAGTGGTAGAACACCCTTGGATTTAATCCCCAGTAATGCTAAATTAATTAATTAATTAATTAATGTAAAAATAAAAAAATAAAATAAAATGAAAGAAGTGTACAGAGCCCAATTCATTTTATAAAACCAGTGTTACCCTAATAACAAAGTTCAGAAATACCAATATTTCTGAAACATAACAATAATCTACAGCATCCTTGTAAATTGAATCCAGCAGTACATAAAATGGATTATATTCCATAGTGAGATTTATTCCAGAAATGTAAGACTGGTTTAATACTACAAGGTTCATTAATGTAATCAATTATATCAATAGCTTAATACTAGAATTATATAATACTAGAATACTAGCATTATCTAACAATTTAGTACTAGAATATCAATGTAATCAACTATATCAATGAAGAAAATTCATATAATGTCAATGAATTCATTGAAGGTGTTTAATAAAACTCAATAGCAATAAACCTCTCAGCAAGTAAAGGATAAAGGAAATATTCCTGATCCTGGTAGAGAGTATCTATAAAATGTCTACAGTTAGCAGGGCATGGTGGCACATGCACGCCTATAATACCAGCAGCTCGGGCAAGCTGAGGCTGGAGGATAGAGAGTTCAAAGCCAGCCTCAGCAACTCAGTGAGGACCTAAGCAACTCAATGAGACCCTGTCTCTAAATAAAATACAAAAAAGGGCTGGGGATGTGGCTTAGTGGTTAAGTGCCCCTAAGTTCAATACTCTCTACCAAAACCAAAACCAAAACCAAAATAAAACAAAACAAAACAAAAAGTCTACAGCTAATATCACATGTAATCATGAAGATTGAATGTGTTTCTTTAAAATCAGGAACAAGAAAAAGGATGTCTTCTCTAACCACTCATTCAACATAATAGTGGAATCCTAGCCAGCACAATAAGAAAATACATACATATATGTATAGATATAGATATAGATATAGATATAGATATATATGCAAAGAAGAAATCTAACTGCCCTGTTTGCAGAGAAGTAACTAATTGTTGTTTTCTAAAATACCAATTAATCTACAAAACATCTAGAATAAGTGAATTCAGCAAACGCTAAGGATCAAATATCAAATATCAATTATATGTATGTTTAATTTTTTAAAATTTTAATTGTTTTAGTTATACAAGATGGTAGAATCCCTTTTGACATAATTATACAAGCATGGAATATATCATATTCTATTTCAGACCCTAATACCTCTCCTTTTTCCTTCTCCCTATCCCTTGTCCCCTTCTGTCTATGATCTTTCTCCCATTTACCTGCAGTTTCTTTCCTATTTTTGGTGGGAGATACTGTGGATTGAACCCAGGGCACTTAACCTCTGAGTCATATCCCCAGCTCTTTTTTTATATTTTATTTAGAGACAGGGTCTCACTGAGTTGCTTAGGGTGTCACTATGTTGCTGAAGCTGACCTTGAACTCACGATCCTCCTGCCTCAGCCTCCTGAGCTGCTGGGATTACAGGTATGTGCCACTGTGCCCAGTTCTGTAGTTTTTTGTTTTTTAATTAATTTCATGTGAGATTCACTGTGGTATATCCATATATGTACACAGGAAAGTTATTTCAGATTTGTTCATTCCACTGTCTTTCCTACATAATAGCAATGAGCATGTGGAAGTTTACATTTAAAAATAAATTCTCCTAACAATCTCAAAAATGGTAAACCTAAGTGTGGGGAGCATTGATGTGAATCAAGGGGATTGATTACCTTGTGGCTGTGGTGCATTTGTGCTGGCATTCTTCTGTGCAATGGTACAGGGTTAATGCTATGGCAATGCCAGCCCTTGGTCTCTCTGGGCAAACATGCAGAAATATCAATTTAAACCTTGTATCACAGGAGCTGACTCTCAGCCACAGAAAGATTCTTAGCATAGCAAGAAAACTACAATGTTTCACCAGTTCTATAATCTTCAAGTCTGCCCACTCAAGAGAAACTTTGGACAATGGACTTCCTGGGTGCCACAGGAAGCTCCTAGCTTTGCCACAGTGAAGTAGCTACAAGAATGTTTCTAGCCCTGTAACTTTCTGGTGCACAAAGAATGATGCCTCTATAGTCTTTAGCTTCCTGATTATGGGATCCTATACAATAAACTTACTGGGCCAGCTCTGTGTCACTCTTTCTCCATCAGAGTGCAGTGTTGTACCTGCTCCTAGCTTTCTCTCAGTATCTCTCTGTGTGTTTTCTTTAATCCCCCATGACCCTTGGCAGATTCTTGGGTTAGGTCATGCAGGTCACGGCACCTACATATAAATCTAACGACATATATGCAGGATCTGTATGTTGAAAATTAAAACTGGTGATGAAGGAAGTCAAGAAAATTTTAAGTAAAGGAATAGACAAACTGTGTTCAGGAATTGGAAAATCAATGTACTTAAATATGTGATTTCTCCCCTCAGATTGGTTTACAGGACTAGTGTATTTTCTATCACTATCATGGCAAGTTTTTTTGGTGCTGTACAAGCTCTTCTAAAAGTTATATGGAAAGGCAAAAGAACTAAAATAATTGGATCAACTTTAAAAAGAAAGCATAATGAGGGAGAAATTACTCCATCCCAAGTTAGGAACCATTGTATGGCAATAATAATAATAATAATAATAATAATAATAATATATAGTATTGGTGGAAGGAGAGATGCATATATCAATAGAACAAAAATAAAGAACACTCAGCCTCAGCAACTTAGTGAGGTCCTAATCAAATTAGTAAGACCCTGTCTCAAAATAAATAAATTAATATTAATAATAATAATAATAAGAGCTGGGGATGTAACTTAGTGATTAAGTGCCCCTGGGTTCAATCCCTGATACCAATGCAGGAGTGGGAGCAGAACACAGAAATAGTTCTACACAAATTTGCCCTACTGATATTTCTCAAGGTAACTGAGTGAAAAAAGATAGACTTTTTGACACACAAAGCAGGCGTAATTAAACACCCTTAGAAAAATTTGGATCTCAATCTAAACTTCACACCAAGAATAGAAGAAAAATGCATTTCAGATTTAAATGTAGGACATAAAGGCGAAAAACTTAGAACAAGACCCAAGTGTTTTCCTTCCAGATATAGAATAAGGTCAGCAATTCTTAGTCATGATATTGAAAGTATTATCCATAAAAGAAAAGCAATAGATAACATGGATTTCATTAAAACTGAAAATACTGGCACCATGAAACTCTCTGAAAAATAAACTATAAACTGAAGAGTGAGAGACATGTTTGAAAACCACATATAGTACAAAGGTCATGTATCTATACAGAGAATGCTAAAAACAACAGTAAAAAACATCTTGAGGTAAGCATGTAGGTTTTAATTCTTCGATATCATCTTTAGAACCCAAAAAAATTTAAATTTTATAAACTCCAATTTACCTATTTTCTTCTATAGTCATTTGTGCTTCACATTGTCATTTGTAGAAAATGATCACATAAACCAAAAACATGAAAATTTGCTTTTATAATTTCTAAGAGTTTTATATTTTTTCCTTATATTAAGGCCTATGATCCATTTAGAGTTAATATTTGTGCATCATCTAAATCTCAATTCATTCTTTTGTGTGGATATTCAGATGCTCCATTTGCTCAAAAGGCTGCTGTGTCTCCCACTGAATTAACTTGACAATCACAATGAATTTCAAAAGATCATAAGTGTGATTTCTTGTGCTCTTATTTCAATTCCACTAAATGTATGGATATCCTTATTTTAGTACTGTGGTGCACAGTCTATTTTTAACCACCAAAATGGTTTTATTTCTGACATTGAAGACATGCAAAGCAATATAATTGCATCATTATTTTGGGGAAGTTTCTAAAATATCACTAATGTTTGTATTTAAAATATATACTTACCTTTAAGAAATGACACACTTAATAAATTTATTGACATAACTTCTTAATTTTGCTAAAGTTTTTATATGTAAGTAACAATCTACAATATTACAAATAAAACTATAAGTCATTATGGCCTAGAATTTTATGCAAATTTTGAATCAGTGAAAATTCTGTTTTAGATATTTAGTAATAAATAACAACATACTGTATTTTCAGTGTTTATTATCAACCAAATAACTTCATGATTTCTTATTGTCTCCCAAACTGTTTTTCCAATAACAGACTTTCCAGTGCACTTGTTAAAGATGTCATGCATTTAAAATTCTATTTTGTCAAAAACTTACACTTAAAAATAAATATAACACAAATTACTATTGCTGTAGCTTTATAGTAAGTTTTGAAACCAGAAAGTTTGAATATTCCAACTGTTATTTGTCAAGATTTTTAAATATTTAAGTCCCTTGTATTTCCATATACATTTTAATTTTGGCCTTGCAATTTATGACAACAAAGCTGAAATTTTGATAAGAATTTCATTGAATCCATAGATAAATTTGTGAAGCATAATCATCTTAAAATCCATGAACATGGGATGCCATTCATTATGTAGTTCTTCTTTAATTTAACTATATCTTACAATTTGCATTATAGACATCTTTCAAGTTTATTTCTAAATATTTTATTTTCCATTATACCATAAGTGGAATTGCTTGTGTGAATTTATTTATGGACAGCTCATTTTAAGTTAATAGATATATAATTATTTATACTGAACATGTATCCTGAGAACTTGGTGAATTTGTTCATTAATTTTAACATTCTTTATGATTTTATATATATGAGATTGTTTCACCTGAAAATGGGGATGATTTTATAGTATTTACAGATTGTATTCATTTTTTACAACTTGATATTCCAGACTAGAAACTCTAAAACTATTTGAACAGAGCGACAAGCATACATATTTGTCTTGTTCCTGATTATAGGACAAACAAATCAGTCTTTCACCGTCCTTTTTGATAGGATAAACACTATCAAATGTTATGCAGGTTTTAAATTTTGTAAATGCTTTAAACACTGACAAAAATCATCTTCTATTCTTCCTTTGTTAGTGTTTGTAGATTAAAAAACAGTGAATTTTTTCAAATACATTTTGTGTCTTTAGGTGATCATGTGAGTTTCATTTTTACTAATGTGTTGTTTTGCATCAATTAATTGCTTGGTACTAAAACAATCTTGCATTGATGCAATAAAATTTTCACAGTTTTGGATGCTGAGAAGCCTAAGGTCAATAAACTGCCAGCTTTAATATATGGTAATAACTGAATTCCTGATTCATAGATTGTTCCTTTTTATAAGGGTACTAATACAATTCATGAGGGCTCTACCTTAATGACCTACTCACCTCCCTAAATAGCCCACATTCTTATTCCATTATCCTGTTCAGTTAAGATAACAACATCTGAAATGGTCTAAACTCTTCAATCAAAAGAAATACATTGGCAAAATGGATTTTAAAATAAGACCCAACAATATATTGATTGCAAGAGTCTCACCTGACATACAAACGCATCCACAGATTCAAACTGAAAGGATGGGAAAAGATATACTATGAAAATGGTAACTGAAGGCAAGTAAGTGTAGTTACTCTTATATCAGAGAAGGTGGACTTCAAGATAAAACTAATGAGAAGAGATGAAAGTCACTTCACACGGGTTAAAGGAATCATCCAACAAGATATAGTGATAATACTTATTTATGCCCCAAACAATGGTGCATCTATTTACATAAAACAAACCTCTCTCCATGTAAAATATCAAATAGATCAAATAGTATAACACTGGGTGATTTCAACACAAAACTCTCACCAATATATAGATCATCCAGACACAAACTAAAGTTTCTTAAGAAAGAAAAAATACTATTAAACAAATGAACCTAACAGACATCTATATAATATTTCATCCATCAACAACTGAACTCCCTTTCATATCAGTGGCACATGGAACATTCTCTAAAGTAGATCATATTTTCAGGAATACAACAAATATCAGCAAATAAAAAATAAAGATTATTCCTTGCCTCTATCAGATTATAATGGAATGAAATTAGACATCAATGACAAGATAAAAAATTGAAACAAATTTGATACCTGAATATTAAGTACTATTTTGGATGATGAATGGAGAGTAAAAGAAATCATGGGGGAAATAAAAAAATCTTGAAAACAAATGAGAATACTGATGCATCGTATCAAAATTTCTGAAACAGTACGAAGGTAGTTCTAAAAGGAAGTTAATCACATGAGTTCTTGCACTAAAACAATAAAGATAACAAATTAATAATCTAATATTACATCTCAAGGCCATAGAAGAAGAATACACACTGACACCAAAATTAGTAGAAGAAAAGAAAAAATTAAAATTAGAGAGAAAATCAATGAAATTGAGAATAAAAATCTTATAAAGGATCAATGAAAATGAGTTGTTTCTTTGAAAAGATAAACAATAATGAAAAACCCTTAAACAATGCAACCAAAAGAAAGAGAGAAAAGATAATAATTAACAAAATCCGAGATCAAAAAGAAATATCACTACAGATACTACTGAAATCTAGAGCATTATCAGAAGTTCTTTGAAAAGCTTATACTCCAATAAGCCAGCAAAACTTGAAGATATTGACACATTCCTAGAGATGTATGACCTACTAAATTGAACAATGAGGATACAGAAAACTTAAATAGATTAATATCAAGCAAATGAAATTGAAAAAGTTATTTAAAACATTCCAACAAAGAAAAGCTTAGGACTGATGGATTCTCAGTCAAGTTCTACTAAAGCTTTAAACAAGAAGTAATAACAATTCTTCTAAATGACTCCGTGAAATAGAAAAGGAAGGAACACTGCCAAATTCATTCTATGAATCCAGTATCACCCTGACACCAAAACCAAAGACACATCAAGAAAAGAGAATATTAACCCATTATATTTGATGAACAGAGATGCAAAAATTCTTAGTAACATATTGGACGACCACATTATCAACACATTAAGAAGATGGTGCAGTGTGATCTAGTGGGTTTCTTCCCAGGGATGCAAGGTAGGTTCAACATACACTGGTCAATAAATGTAGTTCACCACACCAATGGAGTCAAGATCATGAACCACATGATTTTCTCAATAGACAGGGAAAAAAGCATTTGACAAAGCCAAACACACATTCATGTTCAAAGCACTAGACAAACTTCGGAAAGAAGAAACTTACCTCAATATTTTAAGGGTTACTTATGAGAAACACAAGATCAACAATATTTTAAATGGAGGAAACTGAAATCACTTTCTTTAAAAACAGAAACAAGACAAGGACGTTCACTGTCACCATTGCTATTCAACATATTTCTTGAAACTCTAGCCAGAGCAATCGGGCAAGAGAAGGAAATTAAAGGGATAAAAATAGGAAAATAGAAGTCAAACTATCTCTGCTTGCTGATGACCTAATCTTATATTTGGAATCTCCCCCAAAATAAACTCCACCAGATGACTTCTAGTGCTAATACACATATTTAGTAAAGTAGCAGGCTATGAGGTCAACATACATACATCAATTACTTTCCTACACTCCTATAATGAATCTGCTTAAAAAGAAGTAAGGAAAACTATCCCATTTACAATAGCCTCAGAAACAAATAAAATAATTGAGAATTAATCTAGTGAAGAAGGTGAAAGCTTCTATAATGACAATGACATAACACTGAAGAAAGAAATTGAAGAAAATCTTAGAAGATGAAAAGGTCTCTCATGCTGCATAGGCAGAATTAAGTGTTAAAATGGCCAGGCTACCAAAAGTGCCATACAGATTCAATGCAATTCCCATCAAAATAGCAATGACATTATTTTATAGAACAAGAAGAGGAAGTTATGAAATTCATTTGTAAGGATTAAGAGACTTAAAATAGCCAAAGAAATACTTAGCAAGAAGAGCAATGCTGGAGGCATAATACTGGACCTAAAATACCACAAATTATAGTAATAAAACCAGCATTTTATTGGCACCAAAGTGTACATGAAGACCAATATAATAGAATAAAAGACACAGAAAAACCCACATAGATATAGTGATGAGCACTCAACAAAGGTGCCAAAAACATGTTGCAGAAAAGATAGCCATTTTTCCAAATGGTGCTGGGAAAATCCAAGATCCACATGTAGAACAATATCAATATGTTTCTATCTCTCACCCTGCAAAAGTAAAATCAAAGTGGATCAAAGACTTAGGAATTAGACCAGAAATTTTGCAACATATTTGCACATAAACCAAATACCTTAGCAAGACCCTGAAAATTCAAGAAATAAAATCATGAATCAGTAGGTGGGAATGGGACCAAATTTAAAAAGCTTCTGCACAGCAAAGAAAATGATGAAAAACATACCAATACAGCCTCCTAAATGGGATAAAATCTTATCTCCTTAACTCCTCTGACTGGATTAATGTCCAGAATATGTAAAGAATTAAAAAAAATTAACAGCAAAGAAATCCATATACTCTAATCAATAAGTGGGCAAAGAACTTTTCCTAAAAAAAAAAAAGGAAAGGCACAAAAGGACAACAAATGTATTTTTAAAATGTTCAACATCTCCAGCAGTCAGGAAATGCAAATCAAAACTATGCTAAGATTTCGTTTCACTCCAGTCAGAATGGTAATTTTCAAGAGTACAAACTATAATAATGTTGACAAGGATGTAGGAGAAGGTTTCACTGATACCTTGTTGGTGAGAGTGCAAATTAGTGCAAACATGCTGAAATGCACTATGGAATTTCCTCAAAATTTAGGAATGGAGTCACCAAATAACCAAGCTATACCACTATATATCCCAGAGATTCAAGATCAGCATATTATAAGAATGAAGATTCATCAATGTTTATAGCAGCACAACTCACAATAGCTAAGGTGTGGAACTAATCTTCATTCCCATCAACTGATGAATGACTAATGAAAAGGTGATATATATCTACATTGGTATATTAGTCAGTGATAAAGGAAGTGGAGACCATTGTGCTGATGCAGAAAGTCAAATTTGAGTTTTTCTGATATGTGGAATCAAGAGCAGAATAAGGGGAAAGATGAAAAGAGGTGGGGGAATTCCATGCAAATAAGAGAAATCAGAGAGATCAGTGATGTAGAGAAAGGGTAATTAGGGAATGGGAGGAGAGATGGGAAAAGGGAAGAATGGTAGAATGAGTCTGAACTGACTTTCCTATGTGCATACATAAATATATCACAGTGAATCTCACCTTGATATATATGCAGAAATCACTATTAAAAATAATTAAAAGGAAAATCAGTATAATATAAGGAAAGGAACAGGGAGAATGAAAAAGGAAGGTAAAGGGGAAGTACTGGTGACTGAATTAGAGCAAATTATATTACATGCTTTTATAATTGGTATAGTTCAATGACTGACAACTTACCTGGCATATTTGAGGCCCTGGGTTTTGTGTTTGGTAACCAGCAAAAATAAACAAAAATAAACAAACAAAAGGTCAAGAAAGAAACTAAAAGTAAAATATAAAATATCTTTACACAAAAGAAAATAAAAAGAAACACTGTTTTTCAACCTTTTGCACCTGTGAGCAAAATACTAGATAAAAACAACTTAGAGGAGAAAAGGTTTATTTTGGCTTGTGATTTCAAAGGTTGAGACCATTGTCAGCAGGTTCCAAGGAAGAAACATTATGGAAGAAGGGCATGGTAGAGGAAAACTTCTCAGGTTTTGGCAGCTTCTAAAAAGAAAGGGTAGAGAGGGGAGGGGGATGGGTAGGACAGGGATAGATATAGTTCCCCAAATCAAGACCCAATGATCTACTTCCTACTTCCATGTCCCATCTATTTACAGTTACAACACTATAATCCATTCCAATTATTAATCCATTAAGTAGACTAATCCACTAACAAGTCAGAGCTCTCATAATCCCACCTTTTCGGTTCTGAACATTATTTCATTGGATAACTCTTGATGTTTTGGGAGGACAGTTCAGATTCGCACCATAACATATACCAGAACTTGTAAAATGCAGCAAAAGCAGTTCTATGAAAGAAGTTTATATTAAAATACATCTACATTAATGAAAATAAATATTTCAAATATAAACAAC
This sequence comes from Sciurus carolinensis, assembly GCF_902686445.1. Taxonomy (NCBI): domain Eukaryota; kingdom Metazoa; phylum Chordata; class Mammalia; order Rodentia; family Sciuridae; genus Sciurus; species Sciurus carolinensis. The sequence goes on along the minus strand of NC_062232.1, from coordinate 61,321,177 downwards.
TTTAATCTTTAAGGAACAAAAGCAAACTAGGTCATCATAAGAAAGAAAAGAAAATCATCAGAAAGAAGAAATAACGAATAATCCAGCAGAAAAAAATGAAATAGGGACTGGAAAAGAAATGGTAAATAATAAGGAAGGTAAGTTAAAAAAAAAACTCACAGTTGAGCAATTTTTAGCTAGATTTCAAAACGAGAGAACATTTAAACAAATGAAATCAGAAATAAGATAGGAGATATAACTGACTCTACACAAGGGATCAAAGGTTAGTACTATTAAAAATTATATAGCAATACATTAAGTGTACTAGAAGTTGGTAAAATTTTAGTCACATATAATCTATGAAGAATTAACATGATTAAATAGTACCTGAACACACCAATAATGACAAAGGATATCCAATGGTGTTTTTCACATGGAGAAAACAAACATAGAATTTATATTGACCCACAAAAGACCCCGAAAAGCTAAAGCATACTTTAGGTTAAATAACATATATGGAGGTATTACATTATCAGATATCAAAATAGACTTCCCATCTATAATAATCAAAAGGTCAGAATAATAGCATAAAAATTCACATAAAGGCCAATAGAAATAGAGAACTTGTAAATTAATACATGCATGTATGTTCAAATGATCTTTAAAAAAGTGGACAGGAACCACATATTGGTAGTTTCCACAGTATATAGAATTGGGAAAACTGGCTATCAACATTTAGATGAATGAAAGTAGATCCTTATCTCCCAACACATAAAAGAAAGCAACATGAGATTGATTAAAGACTAAAGTATGAGACCTCAGAATGTAAAAGTATTAGAAGAAGACATAGGAGAAAAGGTTGACATTCATCTTTGCAATGATTTTTACTAAAAGCAGAGGAAACAAAAGCAAAACTAGACAAATGGGACTGCATCATACTAAAAAAACTTTTGTATATGAATGGAAAAATAAAAAAAGTGAAGAATAAACCTATGGCAAGGGAAAGTTATTTGTAAATCATACATATGAAAAGAGGCTAATTCCCATACATACAAACCCAAATAACTGAATAAGAAAATAAAAACCTGATTAAAAATTGGCCAAAAAGTCTAAATATTTTTTCTCAGAAGAAAACACGAAATTATCAAAAGGTATATTTAAAACACCTACAATAATAAACCATTGAGGAAATGCAATTTAAAAACTTATTATCACTCCACATCTGTTGGGGTGGCTATTGTCAAAAAAAATGAAAGCTATGTTTGGGTGAGTATTGGTGAAAAGAAAACCCTAGTAAAGTGCTATTGTAATAGTAAGTTGGTAAAGTCATTATGGACAAGAGTATGGAGGTTTCATTAAAAAAGTAAAATGGAACTAAAATATGATCCAGCAATAACATTACTGGCTATATAACCAAAGGAAATGAAATCAGTATGTTGTAAAGATATCTGCTCATTGCAGCATTGTTCATGTTAACCAATATATAGAATTATTCTAAGTGTCCATGAGTAGATGGATGAATGGGTAAATAAACTGTGTTTTAATGTAGTGGAATATTATTCATCCCCTTAAAAATAAGGAAGATCCACCATTTGTGACAAGATGGATTATACCAGAGGACTCCATGCTAAATGAAATAAGCCAGGCAGAGAAAGGCAAATATGGCATGATTTCACTTACATGTGGAATCTAAAATGCTTGAACTCATAGCAGCAGAGAATAAAACATTTACCAGAGGCTCAAAGGTAGAAGAAATGATGTGATGTCTGTCACAATTGTGCAAGGTTTCAGATGTGAAAAATGAATATGTTATAGAAATGTAATATGTAATATTGAACATGGTTGACATGTATTATATATTTGAAATTTGCTGATGTAAGATCTCAAACATTCTCAACACACAGAGAAAAAGCTAAGTATATGAGATGATGGGTATGTTCATTACTTGATCTTGGTAATTTTTTAAAATATATGCAGATATAAAACACCTTATGGTGTTAATTCAATACATTTTATTTGTCAAGTAGATATCAATGAAACTGGAAAAAGGAGAAAATTGTATGTTTCATGCTGCATTTTAAAGAATATATCCACATAATTTTATACATATATGGTTATAATATTTAATGGAGAGTTTGTATAATCTTTTGTTCTTTTTACTTATTTTTTATTTATTTATTGGTACTGGAGGTTGAATTTAGGGGCACTTAACCACTGAGCCACATCCCCAGTCCATTTTTTATATCTTCTTTAGAGACAGGGTCTCCTTCAGTTGCTTAGTGCCTTGCTAAGTTGCTGAGGATGACTGAATTCACAATCCTTCTTCCTCAGCCTCCTGAGCTGCTTGGATTACAGGCATGTGTCACAGCTCCCAGCTTATATATTCTTTCTTGTTTTTAATTATTTGAAAGTCATGATTTTGTAATTTGTTCTTTTTAGTTATACATGACAATAGAATGTATTTTGACATAGGATACACACATGGATATTTTTTTTCTTATATAAATGTATGCATACTTTGTTAGCTTTTAATTTCTGTGTAAAAATACATGTTATAATCAACTTATAAAGAGGAATGGTTTATTTTGACTCATGGCTTCAAAGGTTTTCAGGTCATGGAAAGTTAGTTCCACTGTTTTGGGCCCTATATTGAAATAGAACATCATGGCAGGGTTTGGGGGATTAGTGGAGTCAAGCAACTCACCTCATGGCAGACAGGAAAGAAAGAAAGGAAGGGACCCAAGTTCCAATATTTCTTCAAGAGAATTCCTCCAATGACCTAACTTCCTTCCACTAGATGCCATTTCCTAAAATTTCTACCACATCCCAACAATTCAATCCATTAGGAATCAAACTTTCAACACATGAAGCTTTGGAGGACACATATTTTCAAACCATAATACACACTATGCATGTAATATGCATAATTTTCCCTGATTTGTTTGTTTTTATTTTTTTTTATTTTGATTCATTGTATTCAAATGGGGTACAACTTTCTTTTATCTGGTTGTACACGAAGTAGAGTCACACCATTTGTGTAATCATACATGTATATAATGTAATGATATTTGTCTCATTTCATTACCTGTCCTTCCCCCCATCCCTACCTACCCCTCACTTCCCTCTATACAATCCATACTTCCTCCATTCTTCCCTTACCCCCTCCCCCCACATTATGTATCATCATCTACTTATCAGAGAAAACATTCGGCCTTTGGTTTATTGAGATTGGCTTATCTCACTTGGCATGATATTCTCCAACTCCATCCACTTACCTGCAAATGTCACAAATTTATTCTTTATGTCTGAATAATATTCCATTGTGTATATATATATATATCACAGTTTCTTATCCATTCATCAATTGAAGGGCTTTTAGGTTGGTTCCACAATCTAGCTAATGTGGATTGAGCTGCTATAAACATTGATGTAGCCGCAACACAGTAGTATGCTTATTTTGTCTTTGGGTATAGGCCACAGAGTGGGATAGATGGGTCAAATGATGGTTCCATTCCAAGTTTTTTAAGGAATCTCAATACTCCTTTCCAGAGTGGCTGCACCAATTTGAAATCCCACCAGCAATGTATGAGTGTACCTTTTTCCCAACATCCTTACCAACACCTATTGTTGCTTGTTTTCTTGAAAATTGCCATTCTAATTGGAGTGAGATGAAATCTTAGGGTAGTTTTGACTTGCATTTTTCTTAGTACTAGAGATGCTGAACATTTTTTCATATATCTGTTGATTGCTTGTAAATCGTCTTCTGTGAAGTGTTTGTTCAGTTCCTGAGTCCATTTATTGATTGGGTTATTTGTATTCTTGGCGTAAAGATTTTTGAGTTCTTTGGAAATTGTGGAAATTAGTGCTCTCTCTGAAGTGTGAGTGGTAAAGATTTTCTCCCACTCTGTAGGCTCTCTCTTCACATTTTATATTGCTTCCTTAGTTGAGAAAACTTTTTATTTTGAATCTATTCCATTTGTTGAATCCTTCTTGTACTTCTTGTGCTTTGGGAGTCTTATTAAAGAAGTCTGGTCCTAAGACTACATGATAAAGATTTGTGCCTACTTTTTCTTCTATTTGGTGCAGGGTTTCTGGTCTAATTCCTAGGTCCTTGATCCATTTCAAGTTGTGTTTTGTGCAGGATGAAAGATAGAGGTTTAATTTCATTTTGATGCATAAGGATTTATAATTTTCCCAGCACCGTTTGTTAAAGAGGCTATCATGTCTCCATTATATGTTTTTGGAAACTTGTCTAGTATGAGGTAACTGTATTTATGTGGGTTTGTATCTGTACTCTATTCTGTACCATTGGTCTACCTGTCTATTTTGGTGCCAATACAATGCTGTTTTTATTACTATTGCCTTGTAGTGTATTTGAAGGTCTGATATTGGGATACCTCCTACTTCACACTTCCTGCTAAGGATTGCTTTGTCTATACTGGGTCTCTTATTCTTCCAAATGAATTTCAGGTTTGCTTGCTTTATTTCTGTGAGGTATGTCATTGAGATTTTAATTGGAATTGCATTGAATCTGTATAGAACTTTTTGTAGTAGGATCATTTTGACAATATAAATTCTGCCTACCCATGAATGCAAGAAATCTTTCCATCTTCTAAGGTTTTCTTTAATTTCTTTCCTTAGTATTCTGTAGTTTTCATTGTAAACGTCTTTGACCTCTCTTGTTAGGTTGATTTCCAAGTATTTTTTTTATCTCCTCCTCTCTGTTTGGTCAACTTAATATTCAAGTTTAAATATTTTGTCTTCATTGTCTGAGATTCTGTCTTCCAATTGATCTAGTCTGTTGGTGATGCTTTCTATTGAGTTTAAAATTTGGTTTATTGTTTCCTTCATTTCAAGGATTTCTGTTTGTTTTTTTTTAAGAATCTCTATCTCTTTGTTGAAATGAACTTTTGCTTCCTACATTTGCTCCTTTAAGTGTTTATTGGAGCGATCTTTCATTGCCTGCATTTGCTCTTAACTCATCCTTTGCTTTGCAGACCATTTTAATTATGTACATTCTGAACTCCTTTTCTGACATTTCTTCTACCATGTTGTCATTTAATTCTATTAATATAGCATTCTTGGTTTGTTTGGGACACTTTCTTCGCTTCTTTTTTCATGTTGTTTATATATCTCCCCCTCTAGCAGTGTGGATCTACAAGATATTGCAGTTTCCCCTGTATAGGCTTATAGTGTCCCTGCAGTTTTCCAATACCTCACCTTTAAGGGGGAGATCAATTTTAGCAGCACCCGGGACAAACAATGTGCAGCCTTAAACCAAATAACCCCTAGAAATATGTTAACAGTATTATCATAATAAACAGAGGGGATGAGTTCAATTTTTATATATGGCATAAACAATAGGTTTGCAATAGCTCTACAATTTCTAATGTTGGACACAGGGGATGGGGAGGGGTGTAGGATGTAATGTTAATGAGATAAGGAGTACATGTAGGTCCTAGATCATAGGAAGAATGAACATGGAATCAAAAGAAGTTGGTTGTTAGCATAAGAAAAGGAAGAAAGAGATTCTAAGGAAACAGAAAGATAAGAGGAAAATAGAGTGAGAAAAATAATAAAAAAGTATAAGAGTAGGAATAATAGTAATAATAATTTTTTTAAAGATGTACAACAGAACTGTAATATACTATTCAGTCTTATCTAGCCTGATGCATGAAAGGTAGTTGATATTGTGATGTCCCAGAATGGGAGCTGACTCAACAAAAGATGTTGGCATCCAAGTCAGGGATAATCCATGATAATGGGCAGATGCATTCCCAGGTGTTGGTCAATGGGGAGCCACAGCACGTTGGTGAGTCTGCATGAGGGTGTGGCACTACTGGAGATCTGCAGGCTGGGTCTGGGCTGGGGACTCTCTGATTTAGTTTTTTTTCATTTTACAATTACATGTTTAACTCCTTGTAAGATGTATATATTTTGTATTCAATGTTTGTGATTATTCTTTGTGTTGTTACCATCTTTTTTGGAATTAATAATACTACCACAAAGAGTTGCTCAATTGCCATTCTTCCATATTCTTCTGTTATATATTTAATGTAGAGTACCAACCACAAGATATCTAAGCTTAATGGTAAATGTATGTGTGATTTTTCTAGGTAATATCTTATTATTATTCATAGGATATATATATATATAAGCATATATACATATATATAGTGTTCTCAACAATTTGTAAGAATACCTCTATTTCCACAAATGAAACAGAAAATGCATCAAAATTTTAATCATTTCACAGTTTAATAGGTCAAAAATAGTACCATGAAGTTTTATTGTGCAGTTCTTCACTAGATTTAGCTCACATTTAAACATTTGTGCATATATCAGAAGACCAGTTACATTTTTTTTTCTGTGACACATCTGTTCATATTTCAACATGATATGTCAAAAAATTCTTTGTCTTCTCCATTTTGACACACTTTTTCAAATTATGGATAATAACTTTTTGATTATGATATAAATTGTAACTATTTTTCAAAAGCTATTACTTGTCTTTTTATGTTGCTTGCAATATTTATGATGGATGAACTTTCTTTTACATTTTTAAATAATTTAATAAATACATCAGTAATATTATTTATATTTCTTCATCCAAAATAATAAGTAGAAATTTTTTTCTATTCCAGGGTTATAAAAGAATTGATCTGCTTTTTTCTATAGTGTATTTTTCTGAAATTTTAAACCTCAGGTTTACTTTGAATTTATCCTGTTTTATAGTAAAGGATGGATCAATTTTATCTTTTTTTCATATGACTATCCAGTTATCTCAATGCATTTCAAAGTGGTCTATGTTTACTTGACTAACTTGAAATTAAACAGTAAATTTTGATTTGCAAATGTACTCCTTTTTTGATTTTATATTTATTTTTCATATTGAAACACATTTCAACATTTCCCTCACATTTTATTGGTACATTATATTTGTACATACTAAATGGATTTGTTGTTACATCATCATGCATGAACGCAATACACAATCTAACAATATAATTTGACCAATATCACTCCCCAGAACTTTCCCCTTCCCTCCCCATCTTAAACCTCTTTGTCCCTTTCCTCCACTAATCACAGTTTGATTTTCATGATACCTGCCCCCACTTGTATTTTCCTTTGTCCTCTTTAGCTTCCACATGCGATACAAAATGTTCAACCCTTGACCTTCTGAGTTTGACTTAATACACTTAACATAATGGTCTCTAAGTTCATCTGTTTTCTTGACAATGACATAATTCATTTTTCCTTATGATTCAGTAAAACTCCATTTAGTATATTTACCACATTTTTAATCCATTTATCTATTGATGGATAACTAGGCTGCTTCCATACTTTGGCTATTGTGAGTTGTGCTGCTATAAACATGGGTATAAATATATCAATGTAGTGTGATGAAGTTAATTCTTCAGATATTAATACCAATGAGTGGTATAACTAGGTAATATGGTGGCTCTATATTTAATCATTTGAGGAATCTCCATGCTGAAATTCATAGTGGTTGTACTAATTTACTGTCCCACCAACACTATAAAAGTGTTCCTTTATCTCCACATTCTCTCCAGCATTTATTATTATTTGTATTCTTGATGACTACTGTTCTGATTGCTGTGAGATAAAATCTCAGTGTAGTTTGATTTGCATTTTCCTAATTGCTAATGATATTGAACATCTTTTCTTATTTTTGTTGGCCATTTGTAGTCCTTCTTTGCTGCTTCTATTTCCTGCCACTCCGATATTTGAAACGGCTCTGTTGGAGTAGAAGATCTGACACTTGACATGGTCTGTTGGAATAGAGGACTCAACACTTGACATGGTTCTGTTGATTGTCCTCCCTCTTGGGGGCCATAGGCATGGCATGTCTCCATGCGTAGTTGTTTTTTAATATTAATAATCAATATATCTTTAGAAACTTATTGGAAAACATTGGGAAGGTTTTACTGTATTGGGACACAAAATAGTGCACAATGAAAATTTAGCAGTAATCCATAGATAAATATATGAAAATAAACAATTGTAGCTGTGCTTGAGTTTAAAGGAGACTGATTGCTTTAGTATAATAATAGATGGATAAAGAGATATTCCTCTGAGCTTGGATGTGGTGTTTAACCTTTGCTGCTTTCCTAGTTTCAATAGTTGATTTTACAGATACTTTACATAATAAAAACATTTAGGTTAATCATAAATGTAATTTGTGCTTTTCCTATGTTTAGTCTAATTCTTTGAGAATCAAAATAAGTTTGTAGTCTTCCATTATATAAAATTAAAATAGATTAAATATTAACTATAAGTTGATTTCTTTGCCCTTTAATAATAGTAAAAACTTTTCGCTGTTAAACACTGGAGTTCATGGTGGTGGTGGTTTCTCAGAAAATCTAGTGACATGTTTGTTCTGAAGGTTAAAGGCTGGCAGATCCTGGTGCCCTCAGCTTAGCTGGGAGACAAGTTTGTTTCAGTTTAGCCAGGAGACAAGGTTGTTTTAATTTAACTGGGAAATAAAGTTGTTTTGGTCTGGGTTGTCAAACAGAGAGAACGTGTACTTTGAGAAGAAGCATAGATTGTACTTTTGAAAGTTTTTCTTGTTTTAAACTAGCCAAAAATGATATAATCATTACTAAAGAAAAATATCTATAAAAAGGCTGGCAAAAAAAATAAAGATTCAGATTCAGCCTCAGAACACTTGGTGTCTCTGTGTGCTGTTTCTCCACCACGCCATGCCTCCCATCCACCTAGGACCCCCAACCCCTGCTAGGGCTGGACCCTGGCACTTCTTTAGAAGTAAATTTTAATACTTTGCTTATTTATTTGTTGGGTTATTTGATTTTGTTGTAAAATTTTTGAGTGATTTATATATTAAAGATATTAATCATCTGTAAAATAATAGCTAACAAAGATTTTCTCCCATTGTCAGTTCTTTCTTCTAGCTAGAAGAAAATATAGGCCCAACACTCCAACATATCAGCTCATGAATTGGCTTTGTTAACAAGACTTCTAAAGTGCAAGAAGTAAAATCAAAAACAATAAATGGGATGACATCAAATTTAAAAAGCTTCTGCACAGGAGAGGAAAAAAATTAAGAATGTGAAGAAAGATTCCAAAAACATATATTGGAGATAAATAGCTTTCTTTAACAAATATTGTTGGGAAAACTGGAAATCCATATGTAGTAGAATGAAATTTAATCCCTATATCTCATCCTGCACAAAAGTCAACTCAAAGTAAACCAAACACCTAGGAATTAGACCAGAAACCTTTGGCACCTTTGTAATTTATGATATCACTGTATTTATTTGTGTTTGTCTCTATGTACTCTATTCTACTTCTTTGGTCTTCAGGCCTGTTTTGGCACCATTACCATGCTGCTTGTGTTACTATTGTTCTGTAATACAATTTAATGTCTGGTATTGTGATGCCTCCTGCTTCACTTTTCTCTGTAGGGACTACTGTGTCTATTCTGGGCCTCTTATTTGTGAAATAAATTTCATGACTGTTTTTTCTTTTTCTTTGAAGAACATCAGTGATAATTTGATGGGAATTGCTTTGAATCTGTATAGCACTTTTGGTAGTATGGCCATTTTGACGATATTAATTCTGTATATTCAAGAACATGGGAGTTCTTTCCATCTTCTAAAATATTCAATTTCTTTCCTTAGGGTTCTACATTTTTCATTACAGAGATCATTCATCTCATTTTGGATTGATTCCCAATTATTTCATTTTTTGAGGACATTGTGAATAAGACAGTTTCTCTAATTTTGTTTTTGCAGATTCATCATTAAAGTATAGGAAAACAATTGATTTATGCCTGTCAATTTTGAATCCTTCTACTTTGCTGAATTCATTAATGATTTTTGGAAGCTTTCTTGTGGAGTGGAGTTTTTTTTTGAGTCATCAAAATATAGGATCATGTCATTGGCAGACAGAGATGATTTGAACTCTTCTTTTCCTATTTGTTTCCCTTAATTTCCTTCTCTTGCCTAATGGCTCTGACTAGCTTTTCAAGGACTATGTTGAACAGGAGCAGTGAAAGTGGGAATGCTTATCTCATTCCTATTTTTATATGGGATGTTTTCAATTTTTCTCCATTAAGAATAATATTGGTCTTGGTTTGTTTTGTGTATAGACTTTCCCTTGTTGAGTTATGTTGCCCCTATCCCTAGTTTTTCTAGGGTTTTAAGCATGAAGGTGTGATGTATTTTGTCAAATGCTTTTTCTGCATCTATTGAGATACTCATGTGATTTTAATCTTTAAGTCTATTTATGTGATAGGTTACATTTATTGATTTCCATATGCTGAACCAGCCTTGCATCCCTGGGATGAAACCCACTTGATCATGCTACACCATATTTTTATGTGTGCTTGTATTTGATTTGACAAGATTTTATTAATAAATTTTGCATCTATGTTCATCAAGCATATGTTCTGAAGTTTTCTTTCCTTGATGTGCGTTTCTCTGGTTTTGGTATCAGGGTGATACTGGCTTCAAAGGCTGAGTTTGGGAGGGTTACCTCCTTTTCTATTTCATGGAACAATTTGAGTAGAATCAGAATTAGTTTCCCTTTGAAGGTCTTGTAGAACTCAGCTGAGAATCCATATGGTTTCAGGCTTTTTTTGTTTGTAGGATTTTGATGGTTTCTTCAATTTCATTACTTGAAATTTATCTGTGTAAGTATTTTCTACATACTCCTGGTTCAATTTGTATAGGTCATATCTCTAGGAGTCTGGCAATACCTTCAAGATTTTCTAATGAAAACATTTATTTTTATGAAAAGTTTAAAACTCTTTATATTTAATAATCATTTATGAGCTATAAGACCAGAATTTTGTCAACATTTATGGTGCTTTCTTTTATACTACCTAGTTTTTCTATTTTTTTCTTTTTCTCCTTTTGTGTATTTTCATCCTCCCTCACATTTTGCAAGGTACTTATCTTTATTAAATTCTACCAGATATTGTGCTTAAACTTACCAAATCATTCTTTTTTCTATATGTTCTAATTAGTAAAGTCAAAGAAAAAATTTGTATCTTCTGAGTCTTCTCCACTGAGTAGGACTAATTTTATACACTTTAAGTTCATCTTTCCTTGTTCTCTCAATATTCAATCTTCAGTAATGTAATCTAGGAATTTGGTTTCTAATTATATTCATTAAATATTAAAATATATGATATATTTTTGGAGGGTCATAACATATTTTAAGACATAGAGATTTATTTAGGAAGTTACATATACATTAAAGAAGAATACAGGCTGTCTAGAGAGTGAGAAGCAGTCCTGACTTGGGATGAAGGTCCAATATTTATAGAAGGACTGTATCAGGGATCAGACTAGAAGTGGATCTAGGGAGTACCTGTGCAATTTCATGCCAGTTTTCCTGTGCTTGTATATTTTCCTCATGTTACAATGGCAGGGGACAAGGGTATAGGCTAAGGTTTGCAACTGTGTTTTCTGCATCTCAATGACTTGATTCTGCATTTCAATGAATTGAGCATATTTCCCTTAAGATTGTGTATTTCTCTCTCCTTATCCTAAATCTCCATTTCTTTTTTTGTACCAGGGATTGAACTCAGGGTCACTTAACCACTGAGCAACATCTCCAGCCCTTATTTATATTTTATTTAGAGACAGGGTCTCACTGAATTTCTTAGGGCCTCACTTTTGCTGAGGCTGGCTTTGAACTCTTGCTCCTCCTGCCTCAGCTGCTGGGATTACAGGTATCTAAATCCCTATTTCATTCCTCCCTGAGACTTTGATCCCTTAATCTTAAGGATTGCTGAGGGGTGAAGATCTATCTTCTATGACTGCTTAGCCTGAAAAGGGTTGATGACCCTAACCAGCCAGGGATAAAAAGCCTCATCCTGACTATTCTAAAGGAGATAGACACTGGTCTCATTGAAGGGAAGGGTTTATATTCTTTGTGTTACCATTCTCTTAACATGAAATCATAATACTGTGGAAGATACAAGCTTTATTAGATTAAAAAGACCTGGACTGAGCAATAGGAGCAGTATAATTGTCAGAGTTCCTAGCAGTGAAAACAACCAAGTGAGGTTAAGTAAGTAAATATTAATTTATTTGCCTATACATATCTCAGGGTCTCAATTTTGTTTAAAGAATGTCTTTCAGGTCAGAAAAATAAACTTAGGGTAAACATCATTTTAGCAGTCTCTTCTGATTATTATTAGACTCCCATGCATAATATTTTTCTTCTATATCCTTTACTTTTGTTAAATGTATATCAGGTTACATTTAAAAGGACAAGTCTTTTTTAATAACCCTTTATGATTGTTCTTTAGTTATACTTTCCTGCCAGGTGTTTAAGACTAAGTTGGTTAAAAGGTGAACTTGTTCCTATCTACCGTTAGGGTCTGCTGAGATCCCTGACGGGTCACTTTGGGGAGTTTGTGCAAAGCCTCCTAGCTCTTTCAGTCTTCCTCAACCATTTGTGCAACCTGTCAGGATATTTCAGGGTCTTGCTGATCACATGTGCCTTCCCTTGGATGCATCAGGGACATTTCCCTTTTCAATGACCTTCCTCTTTGCTGAATGTGCACTGGTTGGCTTCCTGTCCCTCCCCCACTCCCCCGTCCAGGAGGTCATGTGATTCACCAGGCATTGTAGAACACTTAAATCAGTCCCTTCATTCCCTGGGTCCTTGCTAACCTTAAAGGACTAGGACCAAATAGCAGCTACATTTTCCTTGGACCTTTTATTTCCTTGCCTTTGGTTTCCAAATTTTGGTTTTCCTGCAGGTCATTTTCATGAGTATAGTTTTATAGTTATCCCTTCCATTTAGCTGGGGTTAGTATTAGACTTGTATCCTATTCTGTCCTATAGGTGATGGCATATTTTCTCAAATTAACTCAGATTTTTCTGTTAGAAGCAATACTTCTTCAAAACAAATGGACAAAGGTTTTAAAGTTCTATAAGGAAAATACAAAATTAAATTAACAAGACCAAAACATTCAGTTTTATAATAGCTTTGAATCAAAAAACATAACTTCTATAATAACACTAATATCTTGTATATATCTTTGGCCTCCACAAATACACATAAATTTATCGACTCAATCACATGAGATCCTTTACAAATTTTACTTTTCTTTAAAACCCTCTTACCAATCTTACATGTATTTTACAATTTACCCATGTATTTGTTTAATTTTATATAATATCCCTTGATTATTTTGAAATCATGGTGATCTTTAAAAATCTATCTTTTGAACACAATTTTAAATAAGCTTCTGTCTAACCAACTTTGGAATCATCCTAACATGGAGTAAGATGATAGGCAGAGTCTTAACTCAGAAGTGGTAGGGCTCTTGACAAAACATAAAGTGTTTTATTTCTGATGCTGATATTTACTTCTTTATTAAATATCATTTCATACAGTATCATATATTGTTTCCTGGGTTTATATGAATATCAGTTTACACAATGCAACATTGCGTTTGAAACATGAATCAAATAAACCAAGAGAGCCCCTGACTCCTTTATTGTAGAAAAGTGGTAAAATACTATCATGTTCAACATTTTCAACCTTTAAAGAAATCAGGATCTTCTTATTTCCTTCCAAAAATACATTTGAATTCCCATCCCAGTGTAACCAGTAACACAAATTTTTATAGATAACTTATTGATTATATGTTATCTTTATCCAATTACAAAATATTAAATGATATATATATAAATTCCCAATTAAATTTGTTATTTACATGTAAGTGTGAAAGAGATTTTTGCTAAAGACAACTTTAATTTGGAAACCACCAGATTGGAAAACTGCTCTCCTAAACCTTATATTTTAAAGACTCATCTCCTTGGATGACATGAATATATCTAATATATAAAGAAGCGAGTAACAGCATCACATTTACACTGATGTCCTTATATTAACCAAATTTAACTTTTGAAGGAAAATTTAGAATCCATAGTGTATGGAAACTATAATCACAGTTCTGCTAGGTCAACAACACTGACCAAAATCAACACACAATTTAAAACTGTTACATGTTTAGAAAATAGTGTCAATGATCAGAAATAGATTTATTATCTGATGTACAAATGCATCTCATTTTGACAAAGTTCTGTCAAAAATATTTAGTTCCATAACTAGAACATTCTTTTATCTCTTTTCTGACCCTTTGCTGACACTTTCTTAAATTTACATTCTGAAACAATCCTTATGAAATTTCTGAATTTTTCCCAATTACCCCTTTTAATAGGAGGCACTGCTTTATTCTATTTATAGTACTTTAGTTGACACACAGCAGAAACCTTTTGTACTCTTTGCATATAGAATTACACGTTTTAGAATTTTGACTTTTATTAACCTTCCTTTCATAAAAACCCAGAAACAAAGTAATCTTAAACTCTTTTCCATTACTAACATAAAGAAACACATTTAATAGACTCAAATATAATTTATCTTATGGAATTAAAGAAGTCAAAAGTACCTGAGGGCTTTGGTTGTAGCTCAGTGATAGAACCCTTGCTAGTTTATGTGAGGCACTGGGTTTGATCACCACATAAAAAATTAATAATGAAATAAAGGATAAAAAAAGTACTTGAATTTAGTGTTTTTATTTGTAAATTAATCCCATGTCTTCTCTTAACAGATTTATGAATATTAATCCCATATATGTTTAATCTAATTTGCTCTTTTTTTTTAAACTGTTAACTTTAGGTTACCCATGAAAACTAATATATCAGGCAAATGTAGTTAACAGTATAAGCCATATTTTCCTGCTGAAGAAAGATACTAGAAACAATAGACATTACTTTTGAAAACTTTTATAGAAGTCAACATTATTGATTATCTATCTAAATAAACATGTGGGTTAATAATTTTAAAGACAGTTTTTCTGTTATCAGTTTATTCAATTTAACTTGAACCTTTTTGCAAAGGATTAAGTCACATGAACTAAAAGGTATTTGGATCCATTCCCTTTTAAAATTTTAATTTGTGTGCATTCATTTACCTATATGCCAATTTTGGTATTATGTAAACAATACGTAGACAAAAACATATGCAGACACGACATACACTGTCTACACAGGTGCACACTGAAATATACCTAAAAATTGACAGAAAACAGCTTTTTGAGCTTTCCCTTGAGTAATTGACCTCTGAATAAAGACAGCAGGAAAAACAAAGAGGGCTAAAAGAACTTAGATAAAATAAGACCAATCAGAAAATATTTAGGCATACAGGATCAAATATAAATTCACCATAAAAACCATGAGCTAAAACATATATATATACAGAAGTTTTGAAAAAATGATATAGCCATTACTCTCGTAGAGGAGCATGCAGAGTATCTCTATCAGACCAGAATGCTCTTTTTGCCAATTTTTTCTTCTCCCTTTTCACAAACCAGTTTTTAAGGTATGGTGTTATATTTTATGTTTTCCTTTGGAGATCATTTTTTCATTCCCCCAGCCGGTAATCAGGCCAGGTATGGATGTAGAAAATTATAAAGTGTCTCCTTTTTCTCATCTGTGATTTGGTGGTCACCTGGTATTACTTTTGAGGTCCAGGCTCCCTTCTGATTAAAAAATAAAATAAATGAAAGAGAACAGAACATGGGCACCAGCATTAAGTTAACTGTCTCTTTGGCTCCTGGATGTCTCCCTGATCCTGGAGTCTCTAGCATCATCGGTTCCAGCCCCTCCTTCCATAACCTCGGGACTTAACTGCTGCCTCAGTAGCATGGCCATAATTTCTCTCCTCCTTCATAGGTGTCCATGAAAAATGTGCAAACCTAGGGACTACCCACCCCTGCCATGTGACTTGTTACCTTGGGAGACCTTGAAACCGTTCCATGGCTTTCTTGTTATAAATACTCATGTGTCTGTGATGAGTCTATCAATTCAATAAATGTTCATTGTGGGGAGAATTGGGCCTCACTCAGAATAGAGGATACAAAATTCTTGATAACTCTTTGATTTAAGGGAGGACATTTACCAACAAGCTGTGCCTTTTGTCTTATATACTTCCTTTGTCCTTTGGAGTCTCCATACTCACAGGACTATGATTTCATATCATACTCCTCAATTTGAAGTAGGAGGCAAGTCTGTAAGTACTCTGGGTGATATCCCCAATACAGAAAGTTAATTGGGTCTCTAAGATGAGAGATAGTTTACTCTGAGACATAACTTTTGGTCTTTTTCCTGCCAGATGAAGGGAGTACAGAAGAAAAGACATATTGTGAGAGTTCAGTTGAAAGATTTTTTTGTTTGAATTCAACTAAAATATTGAAATACAGATACATGATTATCTGATTCTTTTTTAATTAAAATTTTATTTATTTTTACAGATTGCATTTTGATTCATTGTACACAAATGGGGTACAATTTTTCATTTCTATGGCTGTACATACTATAGATTCACACCGTTCATGTAATCATACATATACATAGGGTAATACTGTCTGTTTCATTCTACTAGCTTTCTGTCCCCCACCCCCTGCCACCCCATTTTCCTCTGTACCATCCAAAGTTCCTTCATTATTCTCTTCCCCTCCACCACCCCCCTCATTATATATTGTCATCCACTTATCAGAAAAAACATTCAGCCTTGACCTATTTCACTTAGCATGATATTTTTCAACTGCATCCATTTACGAGCAAATGTCATAATTTTATTCTTTATGGCTGATGTGTGCCAGTTTCTTTATCCACTCATCTGTTGAAGGGCATCTAGATTGGTTCCACAATCTAGCTATTGTGAATTGAGCTGCTATGAACATTGATGTGGCTGTATCACTGTAGTATGCTGATTTTAAGTCCTTTGGGTATAAACCGAGGGTGGGAAAGCTGGGTCAAATGGTGGCATAGATGGGTTATATGGTGGGTCGATTCCAAGTTTTCTGAGGAATCTCCATACTGCTTTCCAGAGTGACCGCACCAATTTGCAACTCCACAAGCAATGTATGAGTGTTCCTTTTCCCCCACATCCACGCCAACACCTCTTATTGCTTGTGTTCTCAGACAGAGCACTAATCTCCAAAGTTTATAAAGAACATAAAAAACTTTACACCGGGTTGGGGAGATAGCTCAGCTGGTAAAGTGCTTGCCTCACAAGCACAAGGCCCTGAGTTCGATCCCCAGTACCACACACACAAAAAAAACTTTACACCAAAAATACAAAGAACCCAATCAATAAATGGGCTAAGGAACTGGGCAGACACTTCACAGATATACAGGTGATCAACAAATATATGAAAAAGTGCTCATCATCCCTAGTAATGAGAGAAATGCAAATTAAAACCACCCTAAGATTTCATCTAACTCCAATTAGAATGGCTATTATCAAGAACACAAGCAATTATCTGATTCTTTTTTTTTTTTTTTTGGTGGTATCAGGGATTGAACCCATGGCACTTAACCACTGAGCCACCCCCAAGTCCTTTTCATGTTTTATTTTGAGACAGGGTATTGCTAAGTTGTTTATGGCCCTGCTAAGTTGTTGAGGCTGGCTTTTAAATTGTGATCCTCCTGCCTCAACCTCCTGAGATTATCTGGTCTTAATGATAATTGTAGAATTTCTTCATATTGTGAGTTCATCATTTATATGTTCTTCATTTTAGTTAATTTACTTGAAATGTGTGTGCTAGCAGTTTTTAAATATCACACAGATGATCTGTTTTCTGAACTCCAGTCTATTAGGTGATTTTTATTTCCTATGTACAATTTATATATGAGAACTGAGAATAAAAAAAATACTGGTTTTTCAATTTCCTACCATTTACACTACATATATTTGCTTTCCTCATATTCCAATATTGGTTGTTTAAGAGCAAACTTCTAAGAGCAGATAATGTTTTTCTTTTAAATAATGTATTTTCTGTTTGGATATTTCAAATTTTTTGATTAAATTTCTCAATGTGTAGGTTACTTTTTGGAGATTTTTATTGTAATGTCATAGGTTATTCATTCAAGTAGTAAAATTTTTAAATCACCTATTGAATAGATATTTCCTTAATTGCACACTTGATTATTGCTTCTGTACCACTTATTCCATTTTATTTTAAAAAATAGTATCTAGGTTGAAGTTGCATTAATTATCTTTCTATAGTCTTCTATGTACTATCTCCAGGTGAGAATTTTTTTAAAAATTTTAACTGCATTTTTTTAGTTTTCTTGCAATAACTTCCTAGTAATCTAGTTATTTCTCCTACAATATAGCTCATCTTTCTCTATTTGTTCCATTACATTGTGATTTATATTTTTTATTCTATGTAGATTTTTGGTCTTGCTTAATATGAAAAATGTCTAATCATAGGTTTTATTTTGCTTTAAATCATGAAGATCAGGTTCCCTAATCTCTTTCCCTTGTTCTACAGGGTTTTCTTTTCCTTTTTCTTGTCCATATTTTGACCAACAGATAGTGTCTAGAATCCAACTTGTTTAAAATTGGCTACCTTGATATTAATCAAATCACCTTCTAAGATCCACTAATGAATAGTATGTTAAAATGTACATATCCAAGTATAATTCTAAGATTTTATCAGGATTTCATCTTTTACAATACCAAACTTAAGGTGCATATCGTACTCATAATTTCTGAATTTTTGACACTAAAAACAGAGGGATAACATAAAATACTTCAATCCCAAATATTCAGTAGTACAAGAATATTTTCTTTCAGTCTTCACTTATCATAATTTTCGATGACAAAAGTATAATATGCTATCAACTTTCTGAGTGCTATAATTTGTGATCTGAAAAAATTGATATGGATTAAGGGGAATGGAAAATTTTCTTTGGCTGCCTGAATATGCAGAATATATCTAATAGATTGATAGCTGCTTAATTTCCTAATGGATACAAGCCTTCTGCTTCCAAATCCAGGGTAGACATTCTGGAAGGAGAATGATTTTTTCCACTTACTTATGTGTCAATAGGATATCTCTGATTTCAATTGTATACTACTGGTACATTACTGATTTTGATTTTAATCTACTATAATTTGTTCACTTTGTCACAATTTTTCCCACATTCTAGCAATCTATCCTGGAGTTTGAAGCTAGCATGCACTAAATACCTCCTGAAACTGTCCACTTTTTTCTATCTCTACCCCATTCTGAATTATTTTGTCTTCCTTTGGCTTCTACAGGAGCTTCCTTACTGTCACACCTCTGTTAATTCTGATTCACTAGCTATTCAGTCACCATACACAATTATAAAACCTTTGGGAAAAAGCCTTATCTGTTACTGTTCCACCTTATCTACATTAAAGTACTTCAGCTTGTTATTTAGACAAAAATGAAATCTGAACAAGACTGCCAAAATACCATAAGATGTGAGCCCTTTTTCTTTCAATTCTCATTTCTTAGTACACAGATTTTTTCTTTCTGTGCTTTAGTCATAAACATGCTTCTTTCAGATCTTTGAAATTGTGATGTTCTCACCTTCCACAGAAGCTTCACATATTCTGTTGCTTTCTGAAATTACCATCCAGTTCTCTTCCCTAGTTCATTCTATGAGAAAATATTGTAATAGGTAGTACTATGGATATAGGAAAAAAACTAAGTTATTGTTCTAGTGATTTTGTAAGGATAGAAATATCAACAGATAATTAAAATTTATGTGGTAAGTTACAAATTAAATGTACAGTATAAAAAAGTTACAGATGTAATTCATAGGCGAGAAAGGATGAGAAACTCCAGCTGAAATGGTGTTCTGAGAAAGCTATAGTTAAGGACAGAGTGTAGTTATAATTATAGTTATAGTTAATTATAGTGTAGAGGGGTAAACCACTAATATACTGACATTCATAGGATGAAAAATAAAACCTCTAGAAAAAATACAAAAAAATATATATCCTAAGGCTTTTGAAAATGAATAAAAATAAGTGGAGGGTGAAATGGAGTCAAAATTTAGATGAAAAAATAGCAGCAGAAAGTCTCCCAATGTGTATATCTGACTGGAGGACAGATTTTAGTGATGATACAGCTAAAGCTTGGGATGAAAGCATAAAATTCTTCTGCCCAAATGAAGCAGGGAATAAACATTGAGGAAATCATGGCCACCCCAGATATGTAGGATAACACGTGACAAAAAAAGATCTAGAGAGGTTTCTGTCAAGTTCTCCAATAGAACCAAATAGAGAACACAATAATAAATGCATATATCTATAGTCAGCTAATTTTGAACAAGTGGATTCAGTAGTATACATTGGAAAAAAGTGTCTTCAATAAATTGTGCTGACAAAACTGGATATCCACATGCAGAAGAATGAAACTAGATCCCTATCTCATTACATACAAAAATCAAATCAAAATAAGTTAAAGTTCTAAATATAGGACCCAAAATTGTGAAGCTAAGGAAAAAGAGGCATAGAAACACTTCATCAAATTTGAATGGGCAAAGAAAATTTTGGAGGACAGCATAAAAGCACAAGAAACAGAAACAAAAATGGGATTGCATCAAATTTAAAAGTTTTTGCACAGTGACGGAAACAATCATAAGAGTGAAGAGACAACATACAGAATGGATGAAAATATTTGCAAACTCTTCATTTGACAAAGGATTAATATACATCCATAAGAAACTAAAAAAATAAACAATAAAACTTCCAATTAAAATGGGAAAATAAACTGAATAGACAGTTTCTAAAAGTATATATACTTTGGTTTAACTAAAACAGTTAATACAAAGAATAAGAGAGTAACATATTGGTTACTAGATACTAGGAAGTACAGAAGGAATGAACAAAGTTCACAAAAATGCGAAAATGTTCAGCCTCACTAATCAGTGAAATGCAATGCAAAACCACAATGAGATAACACACTACATTCAGAATGCTATTTTTAAAAAGGACAAAAATGGCAAATGCCACTGAGGATATAGAGAAGGGGGAACTTGCATACACTGTCAAAGGGAATATAAATTAGAAAAACAGTATGAAAAACATTATAGGTTTTCTCAAAAAACTAAAAATATCACCACCATATTACTCAACTATCTTACTACTAGACATATATATCCAAAGAAAATTAAATCAGCATATCCAAGAGATAACCTGCACTCCTATGTTTACTGCAGTACTGTGTCCAATAACCATATGTATCAAAGAAGGTATCCACTGGTGGATGAATAGATAATGAGAATATAGTATATATACACAAATAAATACTATTCAGAGAAAAGAATGAAATTATGTCATTTTTGGACCATAAATGTGCATGGAGGACATCATGTTAATTGAAACATATGTATGTTAGTGCAACAGAGAAAAAATAGCAAATGTTCTCATTCATATTTGGAAGTTTAAAAGGTTTATATCATAAAACAAGATAGTAGAATAATGGTCACTAGAGACTATGAATGGTAGAGGAAATGGAGGGAGGGAGGTTGACAATAGGTACAACAACACAATAGAGGAATAATTCCTAGTTTACTATAGCATATTAAGGTGAATATAGTTTATGATAACATTAACTTTTAGAGAACTAAAGGAGAGGAATTTATGATTCCAAACACAAAGAAATGCTGAATATTTAGGAGATGTAAATTCTCATTACCCCAATTTGATAATTTCACATTGTATATGCATATCAAATTATCACACAGTACCCCATATATACGGTACAATTACTTTATGTCAATTAAAACCATTTTTTAAAGGGAAAAAGTATTAGTCTCAGAAAAGAAGGAAAAGCAACCATTTTTTTATTTTGAGAGAAAAAAGATAGATTTTATGTGAAAATTTAGAAGGAGCAGAGATAGAATATTGGAAGAGCTCATGACTGACAGTCAGTTATTAACTGCAAAATCGTTTTTAAATTCCTAGGCTTTATTTTCAATGTCTGTACAGGGGCTTGTATGGTTTCCTTAACTATTTCAACAACTTGAAATGAAAAGTAAATTGATTAAATCCATGCACATCAAAGATATTTGAAATCCTAAAAGGCACAGTGTGTGTTAACTGTTGCTAGCAATAAATTAATATGTTCAATTACAAACCCAACACATAAGTTCTTTATTTGTTGGTGTTTTGGAGTAACAGGGATTGAACTCAGGGTCACTTGACCATTAAGCCACATTGCCAGCCCTGTTTTGTATTTTTATTTAGAGACAGGGTTTCACTAAGTTACTTAGTGCCTTGCCTTTGCTGTATAAAGTTCTGTGGAATAGAGAAAGCACTAAGCTAATTTTGTAAAATTAACCCTCTGAGACCCAAAACTGATAATAATACAAACATGTGTAAGCAATATTTACTAAAAATATTGATGCAGAATTCTTTAATCAAATATTAGTTTATATAATCTAGCCATTTAAGTCAGAGGTTACATTCTAAGTTCTAAAATCATCAAATAAAGGAAAAATAGAATATAATCAAAATTCTTCTTTAAATGTTGTAATAACTAATTTTAATAGGTCTAATTTAATTGATGTAGAATAACCAGTTCAAGTGTGCAAATATGTAACACATAATACTTTCAAATGTTGTGAACCATCACTTCATTCCAGTTGTAATACGTTTTCATCACACCAAAAGGAAATCCTATACCCATTAAGTGGTCACTTTGTATTCATTCTGCCTCTTCCCAGATCCTGTTAACCATCAGTTTTTCTCTATTTATAGATTTATCCATTCTGGACATTTTATATAAAAGAAATAATATCATATATGACAGGTCATGTGTAGTTTCTTTTATTTAGCACAATTTTTAATAGTGTTAACCTTCATTTTATCGTGTAGATAACCACTTAACAGTGTTAATCTACATTGTAATTATACCAATATGCAATTCCTTCTTTTGGCTGAAATTTATTCCATCATATATGTATCCCACATTTTGCTTATCCACTCAACCATTGCATGACATTTTGATTATTTCCATTTACATCTGTAAAATAGATCGAATTAAGTATAAAATTCAAAATACTATTGGCATGATTTGGATATGGTTGATCTCCCAAAGCTTCGTGTATTGGAAGCTTGGTCCTTAACGTGGTAATACCGAGGTGATAAAACCATTAAAAGTTCAGTCCAAGTGGAAGGTAATTAGGCCAAGGGGGCTTCATTTTCATGGAAAGATCAATGCTGTTTTGTGAAAGTGGGTAAGATCTCATAGAAGTGAATTAGTTCCTGTGAGACTGGGTTGTTATAAAAGAACAGTCCTGGTCTGGCCCACTTTCTTGGTTTCTTGTTCAAACACATGCATCATTTGCATGAGACTGGTTCCCTACTGCTTCTGAACCATATATTGATGGAGACCAGAAACCTTCACTAAAACACCCATGTGGTGTTTGGAAATGTCAGCACAAGAACAACAGAAGGCAGATTCATTATTGAAAAATATGAATATAACTATGTGAGAATCAAAACCGTTCAAAGAAAAAAGAAATAAAGTCAAGGGCAAATGTCAAATCATAATATATGCAACACATAGAAAAAAATTAGCTTTCTAAATACACAAGTAATATTTGTTTTAATTCCTTCAGATTGATCAAACAAAATGCCATAGACTGGATAGTTTATTTAAAATGTTTGAAAATGTATTTCTTACATTTATGGAGGTTGGAAAGTCCAAGATGAAGGCTTTATCATGGTCTAGTGAGTGCCCCTTCCCCATCCCATAAATGTCACCTTCTTACTATGTCCTCACATACTGGAAGGAGAGAATAGTCCTAATTCGTAAGGGCACTAATTTCATTCATGAGAACTTTGCCCTTGAGACCTAATCACTTCCCAAAATCCCACTCCCTAATGTCATCACATTGATGTTTAGGTATCTATCTGGAGGGATACATATACTCATACTACTCTTAAAATGTCAATAAGCCAAAGGTGAGTCCAATAGAAAATTATGAAAGGAAGTACAATTTTTAAAATTCAATAAGCATATAAATTTGTTCTATTTCTCTCCTTTAAATGTTAATAAAAATATTATAATAACATATAAATCATCAGAGTATAAATATTAAATGTCTGATGATATTCTGAACTTGCTTACACTACTAACTAAACATCAAAGTTTATAAAATGTATATTTTATACCTTAACAATTATACAAGTAAAATTTTGTCTATGCATATGCTCACAGAATTACTCGATAGAAACACAATGACATCTGTTGCAACACTGATGATAGTCAAAAAGTAGAATCAATTTAACCATTATTCAATGAGGAATGAGTCAAGTCAACTGTAGCACATTTACATTAGGTAATATGCGGGCTCTGGTTAAAAGTATGAGATACATCTCTGTGTTCCTCCAGTTGTACTATGTTTTTTGTTTGTTTGCATTGTAAAAAGAAAGACAGCAAGGTAAAGAACACAATAAAGATCACAATTCCATTTTAGTTTTTGTGAAAAATGATTGTAGTAGCCAGATTCTAAGAGGACCCTCATGATCCTACATTTTGGTTGTCATGCCTTCGTGGAATCCCCTTCCCTTGAGTGTAGTCATGTCCGATGTCTTGCTTTTATAGAATATGGCAACAGTGATGGGTTATAGGTAATTACATGTACATGATTAGAGTATATAAGATTATAAGACCTATTTTCTGAGGAGACACTCTCTTCTGATGGTTTTGAGGAAACAAATATGGGAAGGTTCACGTGAAAATGAAATGAGACTGACCTCTACCCAATATCCAGCACAAAGCTGAAGCCCTCAGTTCAAAAGCTCACAAAGTATTAAATGTTGCTATCCCATGATCTTAGAAGTATATACTTCTTGAGTCAAGCCATGGGTAAAACTATAGCCCAGACTGATGCCTATATTACAGGTTTTTGAGTCCCCAGAGCAGAAGATTCAGCTAAACCATGGCCAGACCCCTGACTCATTGAAACTATGAGACCATAAATGTGTGTTACTTTAAACTGCTAAGTCTGTGGTAAATATTTCTATGCAAAAACAGCAAACTCACTTAAGAATACCTGAATATATTTATATGTTGGTTCATAGAACATTTCTCAAAGTATACACAGGAGGTTAGAGTAGCTATATATGGAAAGTGAAAATAAAGAATCAGGGATAGGAGAGGTAATTTTGCTTTTCATTTTATACATGTTTTTAACATTTAAACAGTAATCATGAGTCTGAAATACTTTTATAAAATATCAAAACAAGGCAGGAATGAGAATTGCTTACAAAGGAATATCTGGGGAAATCTGAAATCTTTACAACTAGAAGATACTTATTGATTTTTGGTTAATTGATACCCACCTCACCCCACACATGTTATGATGTATGGAAAAACCAACAACAAATTAAGTGAAATAACTTATTATTTGTAATCTACACAGTCCTACAAAATCTTTGTGTGACTTACAATAAAAGTGTACATAATAATACAATTAGAGCCAGGTGTGGTGGTGCATGCCTGTAATCACAGTGTCTGGGGAGGCTGAAGCAGGAGGATCATGAGTTCAAAGTCAGCCTCAGCAATGGTGAGGTGCTAAGCAGCTCAGTGAGACCTGCCTCTAAATAAAATACAAAACAGAGCTGGGAATGTGATTCGGTGGCCGAGTTCCACTGAGTTCAATCCCCAGTACCAAAAACAGACAAACAAAATATATAGTACAATTAGAAAATAGTAATAGCTATATAGAAGAAGAGAAGAAGGTCGGTGGTAATCATGAGTGATTTTAAAAGTTAATAGCCAAAATTGAGTACAAACGTTAGCTTTAGATTCCTAACATAGGACAAAAGGAATATCAATTTTGTTACATTGTTTTGTTTGTATCATAAGGAAATGCATCCTTGGGCTGGAGTTGTGGCTCAGTGGTAGAGCAGTTGCCTAGCATGCGTGAGGCACTGGGTTTGATCCTCAGCACCTCATAAAGATAAATAGCTCAAATAAAGGTATTGTGTCCCTCTACAACTAAAAAAAATATTTTTAGAAAATAAGGAAATGCATCCTAATGAGCCTAAAGGAAGTCATTGTGGTACAACATTCAAATGAACAAATTGTGTGAATACTAGAACATCCATACCCAGCAAAGCACAATGGATAAAAACTTGGAATTTAGAGTTGGCATGACCAGGTTCAAATCTAGCAACACCATTTACTTTGCGTCTTCTTTAAGTTTCAGTTTCCTTGTTTGCAATAATCAGGATAAAGATACATTTTCATATGACATTTTTCTGAGGATTATTTAATATAGTACAGGCAAACTCTCCACGTTATTCAATGAGTTAGAGTTGTATATGTACATGTATCTTCAAAATGGAAGTCTTTTGAAACATGCAGAAATAGTTTTCATATGGTCATTATCCATATTGATCCCCAGTAAAAGTCAAGGGAATAAGAGTAACAAACAGTGTTATGAAGGATTTTCAAGGAAAGAAGAATTTCACAGTCGCTTAATAAGGATGTGGTAGTGGTTGCACTAAAAAGTAGGTCCTCTGATTTCCAGTTCAATGCTTCTTTCACCATTCTTTATCCTGCTGCTTGAAATCAGAACTTGATATGACTGGATGTTGGAAATTGCATTGTCTGAGATGGATTTCTCCAGTCCATCTGTTTGTTTCTTCTATTCCTGATTGTGAAACAAGCAGAGGGCATTCTATAATTGTTTATAATTGTAACAGTATTGAGCTCTGAATGGGGAAGGAATTTCCACTTGCTTTACACAGCCGTTTTATTATCTGTTTTCCTCTCTGCAGGACTGTGTCTGCCACATGTTACACTGTTTTCTTTTGTATTACTTAAACTGGCCTCTAAGCTTGCAATTTGATGCTGTCTTAACTGCCCCCCACAGGCAGAATGTCAGGAGGGCACTCTTCCGGCATGTGCCTTCCCTCCTCGACACATGTTTGTCAAACTGTCACTTAACCTTTTAGACCATTAATTTGTTAGCAGATTTTCAACAGACCTTATAAGGGCATAACATCCCTGACAAGCCTACACATTTCCAGGGAGATTTCCAATTTAAGGACCTTTCCACCTGGAGCCACCAGGGCCTGAGGAATTTGGGTTTGTATTGCAGGTGGCTGGAGTGTGAGTGCACAGAAAACAGATCTCTATGTAAGCTCCATAAGTCTAATAGCCAAAAGCAGTTTGTACAGAGATAGCAGCTGTAATCATATGCTTCTTCAAGAGGTTTTCATGTATGCTATATAATTTGGTAGACCTCAGGGGAAGTTGTAATGGAGAAGGATTGGAAGATTGAGAGTCATTAAGCATTGGAAGTAGTTCTTGAATGAAACAGTATTAGGCAGCATGACCTAATTAAAGCTCATGCCTAACTCATAACCTGACAGTTTTGGTGCACTTTATGTTCAATTACCAGCATGTGCACTAGGACAATTCTAAAAGTTGGTAAATAGACAAAGCACCTATGATCTCTAATGTAGTTTTACAGTGAGTAAGACTTTGGGAGTACTGGAGAGACTCATATGAAGGAGTTCCATTGCAAATCAAATCTTTGAAGCAAGTTTTTCTATTTGTTTAATATATATTTTAGGTAGGTTTATACCCTGCAAATTTCTAAAGCAATTTAAAGTACATTATGTGTTTGAAACATAATAAAAAATAAAATATTTAATGGAAAAACAGAGTTTTATATAGCACTGCTTCTCAAACATAAGCATCCTCCAGAATCTTCTTTCTTTTCCCTTTTATGTGCCTCAGAATGAGGCACATTTTAAAACACAAATTGTGGCTCCACTTGTAGAGTATATCTATTTCAGTTTATGTAGGATGTGGGGTAGGATGGTACATTTCTAATAAGCTTCCAGGAGATTTTCCAGGTGCTGGTCCACGGACCTCATATTGAGAAGCACTGCTCTAAAGGAAATAAATTGGGTCCATATTCTTGAGAGCTTCTAGATATGGTACTTGCTAGTTCTTTCTCTCACTGACCTTGGTCAAATTTAATGTACAATATAAATCATAAGTGCATTATAAATGATATGGCTACATATAATTTCCCTGACACAACTTCAAATTAGTAAATAACAGAAGTTTTTGTCTTGATGATTTGTAGAAGTTATCTTGGGTAGTTGGTTCTCCTTTCACTTTCTTTGAGCCTAGAAGGTTGGCATTACCTAGATGGAGTAGTAAAAGGAGAACAAGGACCAAAGGAATAGACTGCATAATTGAAGTACATCTTATCTCAGTTGTACTTTTGTTTTAATGAAGAAATTTGAAACAATTACAAATTTTCTGAGACCCTCCCTCAAAGGAATCTCAAATGATGGTATTTCAGAAACCATGACAGGGTATGCATGGGATTCTTCTCAATTTACAGAAGACCATAAGAAGTGCTCTTTCTCAGACTCTTCCCCCTACCCACTGGATTTTATCTGTCTTACTTATTCATAGTATCATTGTTTTCTTATTGCTTGGTTCCTTACCATGTATATCCTAAGTTCCTATCACTTTGCCTGGCTTACAGTAGGTTTTCAATAAATATCTGTTGTAGAACTTAATGAGTTAATAAATAGAAAAAATAATTCTACATTCCTGGACATTGGCTATGAGTTTGCTTCTGAGATATGGTCCCATGTCCTTTAGTCTGGATATGAAGTCAAAACAAGTTAGAAGTCTGACCTATGTGCTCATAAATTTAGTCATAAAATTTGCAGTATTTATTTTTACTTATAAAGAAACACCCAAAACTGTTAGAATAAGCAATGTGCCTATTGGTCCTCCTTTCTTTCTTTTTCATGTTTACAGTCTTCTTTCTTTTCCCTTTTATGTGCCTCAGAACCACAGAATCACGGGGTGGAGATTGTTTCAATGAGTCACATTTCAGAACCAGGTATTCCATTCTATCTTCAAAATCTTAAATAACCATCCAGGCCCCCACTTGAGTTTACTTATTGATTAGGTCATAGACATGTCTTAAAGTGAAAATATCAATGTTACATATTGTTCTTTAATTTTCCTTGCTTTCAGTGACCGCAACATTGTAAATGGTCTCAAAATTGATATTCAGGGTATTAGACAACTGGATGCATTACAATTTTATAGATTTGGGTTTTGGCATGTTTACTATTTTAATAGGATCTGTTTGTTTTTATTCATTTTTCCTTAGTGTGATGAGCTATATACCATTAAGCTCAGTTTCCTTACCTCTAAGAAACTTATGTTAACCATGTCATAAGAGTAACTCCATTAGTGGCATGTGGATTGTAGACATAGTAATGTAATTGGTTCATGGGGACAACATCTTTGAGGGCCCCATGTAAACAGAAACCTCTTCTGTCAGTCAATGCTTCACATCCAGCACCTAGAAGGTAATTCATTTCCCCATGGACACTCAGTAAAAACATGTCTAATGACTAAAAAGTGAATATCCTAAAATTGAAGGTAAGTGTTTGTATCTATATATGATAGATTTTACAATGCCGACAATAGTGTATTTGAAGCAATACTTCATAAATAAGTGAATAAATAGCTTAATTTATATATAAAGTTAAACCAAGTTGTCGTTCCAAAGTGTAGTCTCAGGAAATTATTAGAATTCCATTATCTGTGCCCCAATAAGTTATATTATGATTTATAGAAATTAAGCAAGTTTGGACAGGGAAGATTTACATTTGTGCAGAATTTTGGAAAGTCTGAATCCAAAGAGGGATAATACATTAGTGTCACAACAGTTCTCTACAGAAGGAAGGTTCTCTGAAAACCTTATCCACATACTTAATACTTCACAGTTTTAGATCCACAAGGAAAGAGGTATATCTGATTTTCCCCATGTAACATATGACTTAGGCAACTACTCAGCTAAAGTCATCTTGCAAACCCCTGTTTTTTCTTCTTTTCCGTGTGTGTACTTTGAATCTATGGTAACAGTCTATGCTTAACAGTTACTTTCCAGGTTACAATATGGTTCATTCATTCATTCAGCATATACTGAGTGCTATTCTACACTGGGCATATTCTAATAGTTTGGTTTTCTAAGTATACAACATTCAACAACTCAATGAAACAATAAAACTTTCTGCTCTAAAGGAGCTTACATTGCAGCAAAAGAAGACAAAATATAAAAATGAAATAATTAAGAAAACCAGAGAGTTATAGGTGCTATTTTGTCAACAAAACCAAGTAATGTGATAGATAATAACCAGATAGGGAAGCAGCAATTTCACTGAGAAGAAGAATACAAGCTTCTATGAGAAGATGGTATTTTAGATGGTACAAATGATAAGAAAAATCAAGTCATGTAAAGATATGAATAAAGACTATTTTGGGAAGAGGGGACAGATGATGTAAAGAACCTGAAGTAGGAGAGGAAGAAAAGGTTAGTGTTACTGAAGAGTGTTGAGCATGGTGGGACCTTACATGGTATGGAATGTGAAAGGTAGGCAAGACTGAGATCCTGTTGGGTCTCTTGTGTATGCAGGTTGGATTTTGTTTTACCTGTAGTAGGAGGGCGTTGGAAAGTTTCATGTTGAACACATTATTTATACTGCTATAGATAGCAGAATTTGGGAGGGAGAAAATGTAGAGGTGTCTGGGAAGAAGATGTTAATGGTTTATACTAGTGAGGTGGAAGTGCAGGTGGTGAGAAGTAGTTGTATTTTGGTTATATATGTTGTAAAGAGAAGAGTAAAATATGACTGCTAGGTTTTGACCTGAGTGACTGAGTATATAATCAACTTATGGAGAAGATTGGGGAAGCATGTATGCAAGTGTGTGAAAGCAAGAATAAAGGATTTTCTACATGTGAGAGAATGTATACCTTATCTAGGTGACTGTTGGACAAGGTCAATGACTTATTTTTTCTTTAGTTATCTTATTTTTAAAAGAGATATAATAGTAGTACATATCTAATAAGGTTATTTGAGGATTAGATGAGAACATTAATATAAATGTTTAATCTAGAGGCTGGAAGGATTAAGAACTAAATAAATGGAAGTCATTATTATGAATTAATACAATATATAATACCAATAAATAAAATCTTTTATAGTTTTTAAAGCTTATTCATATCCATTATCTCATGTGACCTTCATTGTATCTTTATGAAGATTACAGATATTCCTTGGTGAATTAAACCAGCTAGCTAATAAGTAGCAGAAATAGGATTATATGTATTGTCTGTTTATGTTTTTTAACTTAACATTAGGATTCAATTTGATATAATTTAAAAAAACATTGTATATAATTTTCTGTAATTCAGACTCAGTATTTCCCTTTTCTTCCTCTACCTGTTCTCTTCCCTCCTCCCTCTACTTGTTCCCTCCCTCCTCCCTCTACCTGTTCCCTTCCCTCTGTTGATCTTTTTGCCATTTACTTACAGTTTTTTTTTTAAAGTTAGTGTCTTTGTGGGTATACATGATGGTGAGGTTCATATATGTACATAGGAAAGTTAGGTCAGATTTATTTCTCTGTTCTTCATTTATTTCATTCCTTCTCCCTCTCCCTCAGTTCCCTTCGTGTAATCCACCAATCTTTCTTCTATTTTGATGGAATTCCCTCCTTTTCCTTTTCTTTCTTTCTTTCTTTCTTTCTTTCTTTCTTTCTTTCTTTCTTTCTTTTGTTTTTCTTTCTTTCTCCCTTTCTCTCTTTTCTACCTTAATTTGGACTAGCATTTGCATATTGAGAAGACATTCAAACTTTGACTTTCTGAGTCTGGGTTATTTCACTTAGCATGATAGTCTCTGGTTCTTTCCATTTACCAGGAAATACCATTATTTCATTTTTTTTTGGCTGATTAATATTCCATAGTGCATATATACCACATTTTCTTTATCCATTTTTCTATTGAAGAGTACCTTGGTTGGGTTCATAGCTTGAATAAAGTGAATTGTGCTGCTATATACATTGATGTGGCTGAATCACTAGAGTATGCTGATTTTAAATTTTGGGATATACACTAAAACTGGATCATATGGTGGTTCCATTCTTAGTTTTTTGAGAAATTTCATTACTGCTTTACAGCATGCTTGCACTAACTTGCAGTCCCACCAACAATGTACCACTGTGCCTTTTCCCCACATCCTTGTCAACACTTATGATTATTTGTATTCTTGATAATTGCCATTCTGATTCAAGTGGGATGAAATCTCAATGTAGTTTTGATTTTGCATTTCCCTGATTGCTAGAGATTTGAACATTTTTTTCACATTTTTTACCAATTGTGTATTTCTTCTTTTGAGAAGTGTCTGTTTAGTTCTTTTGCCCATTTATTAATTGAGTTACCCCCAAGGGAAATTTTTTATCCCCAGCTGTGGCACCTTGGGTTGTGGTGGAACTTTTAAGAGCTGGGAATAGTGGAAGGAACTTAGGTTATTGGTGGCATGTGCTTGAAGAGGACCTGAGACCCATCCTGTCTATCTTTGCTTCTAAACAGTCACAAGTTGAGCAGCTTTGCTCAAAGTTGATTCAGAGCAAGAGAGTAAAGTGTCCATGGACTGAATCCCCTGAAAACATAAGCCAAAATAAATCATTCCTCCTTTCAACTTGATTATCTCATGTATTCTTTCACAGTGACAGAAAACTAAGACATATTTAACTGTAAATTCACAAGTTCCCTTTCTGGATCATACCTTATGAATTAGATTAGTTTTTATTACTATTGATTTGGTTTACCTTAAAAGTAATTAAAGAATCACACATATGCTTGAATAGTCAAATGTTGTTTGAATGCCTCCTCAACCTTCTGCCATCATTATATTTTTTGCTGCAAAATGTTTTGGCAATTTCCTTTCGTTCTTAATTATTCTTAGCAGACAATCCCTAATGTTTAGCCATGTTTAACCC
This sequence comes from Sciurus carolinensis, assembly GCF_902686445.1. Taxonomy (NCBI): domain Eukaryota; kingdom Metazoa; phylum Chordata; class Mammalia; order Rodentia; family Sciuridae; genus Sciurus; species Sciurus carolinensis. Next base: position 61,288,515 of record NC_062232.1, on the reverse strand, counting down.
CCATTATGATTTGTATCATGGAATTCTAAAGAGAATCCTTTGAGGACCAACTATATTCCAGTGTTTTCAATTACGGCTCATGAATTCAATTTAGTAGGTCATGACTAGTAGGCATTTTATGAAAGAAAATAAAAATAATATTAAAGTGCATCTCATGCAAAATGGATAAAATATATTAACAATGAACTTTTGTTTAAATGTAAGTATATATTTTTATATATGTGTATTTACCTATGTATATACTTTGAATTCTAATGTAAAATATACTACTTATTGTGAACTTTGCTTACAAGGTTTTAAGAGTCACTAATATAAATTAATATCTTCTTCTTTAATATTAAATAAGCCAAGATTTGGTTTAGTGGGCATAGTCTCTAGCCTAACATCACCCAACTGACTAGCAATGATTGAGATTATGATTTATATCTGTTAAGTCCTTGCTTCCAGGGTTTTTTTTTTTTTAAACTTTCCAGTGGTACCTCTTATCTCAGCAAGTTTTTTCTTATTTTGTTAATGAAGTGATTTATCTACAATTATAGAAATCTTTAAGGGCTAATGCACAGTAAGAACTTCCTTTACTGTGAATTAATGTTTATTAAGATAGATACTTCATACCATTCTGCTTCATTTCTAACCAAAACTGATACATATATATGCATAAAGGGAATGTTAACCCTTTGTTGCTGATTTTATTTTTCTAATCCAATGATCTCATTTTATTTTTCTAATTCTATAATGATTGTGTGTTGTTGAATTAAAATATTATTCTTATTTCCCAGATAAAGGAAATGATAAAAAGAGATTAAGTGGCATACTTAAGGTCCCTACATCAAGATAACTGTAGAATATATCTGAATATATTATTTCTGAGGTCAAGAGTCACAGTTGATTCTTCTTTGCATCAGTGGGAAAGTTACTAACACAGTATCTTGTACATATTTAAGTGTTTAATAAAGACTAGGGAAAATTTAAAACATGGGCTTGAAATTCTTTGACACTCTTTCCTTTGAGAGATGAGTTTATATACCCTCCCCTTGCATCTGGTAGGTTTGTGACTAGTTAGTTATAGAACAGGGTAGAAATGATCTATGTGACAAAAGGTTTTCACTTCTTTTTTGCTAGGTAGCACTTGGAGCATGGAGCCATTTGGTGAGAAGTTCAACTACTCTGAGTCTTCCATGCTGTAAAGAATCCAAGTCAAGTGGAAAGGGCTTATGTTTGGCAGGTCTGTTCTTTGAATGATCTTAGCCCAGGTACCGAATATGTGAGTAAAGGAATCTCTGATGATTTTTATCTCTCAGCTGTTGAGCTGCCTGTATCTTCACATCTTCCCAGCTGAGATCCCAGACACTTGGGAAAAAAGAAAGGGCAAGAAGCCATGTTTTCTTAGGCTCAAAACAAATCAGGGCACTTGTAGAGGGATCAATATCTGGCCAAGGCTACAAAAGTGAAAACAGGGTCCTGTTTCCTTGGAAACAATAAAATTAAAATAGATGTGGAAACCCCTTATCTGAAGTTTTACATTTGGTTTGTAAATCAAACTTGATTCTCTGCATCAAAATGACTTATACCCTCCAAGCAAGTGTGGGATGCTTCATTGTTATTGATATAATTTCAAACAAACTTTTCTGAGAATCTATGATTTTAGAGAACAATGATTCTGAGTAAGTAAAAAGCAGTCACTGAGTAAAAGAGTGGTTGTTGGGATAGATTTTAGCTTCAGCATTTCTTAGGAAGGAATATTGTTTCCTTGTTAACTTCATGGCTAGTTTAATCTGTGTCTGTCATACTACTTCAATAAGTATCAAAGCAGATTTTTATGATTCTGCTATTTTTATTTTCTCAATAGTTATGAGATACAGGATATTCTAGCCTTTTATGTTAAGGTAACATGGCAGGAAGAAACAATGGTTAATGGAGATGGGAACCAGGTAGAGCAAATTCACTGTGAAATGGACAAAGTAAGGAAGCAGGATTCTAAAAGAAGAGGTGGGGACATAGACAAACCTCCCTCAAGAAAGGGTCTATAGAGTCAATGTTTTAATGGAACTGTGATTTGAAAATGTGTCACTCAAACTAGTAGTCATTTTTTCTCTTTTCTTCCCATATCTCACAATACTAGAACTGCTTCAACTTTTCACTTGTTCTTTTTATAATTTTTTTACAGATATTAATCTTTGAATTGTTGCTTTTCTCTGTAACTTATCCTTCATAAACAGAATTTAAAAAAAAGATTTTATCTTTTCCCCAGGATTAACAAATTCTAAATAATCATTTTGCATTTATACTAAGAATAAGTGACTTTATACCACAAAACTCATCCTGTATGCTGAAGAAAAATAATGGTTTACTGAAAAAAAATCAAGTTCTGCAAATGGACCAAATGAGAAGAAATGAACAAAATTTGACTCGTTTAAGTTAATAACTATCAGAAAGGAAGGTCACTCAGTCAATGTAGTAGAACAGCTCTTTCCCCTTGTCCCCCTTGGAAAGATGATGAAAAACTTATTAATAGCTAACTTTTTTAAAGATTAAAATAGATGAGTCTTTTTTTTGTGTGTGTGTGGTAATGGGGATTGAACCCAGGACCTTGTGCTTGCAAGGCAAGCATTCTACTGACTGAGCTATCTCTCCAACCCTAAAATAGATGAGTCTTTATGCTGTGATTTTAGATGTGGTCTTAACCATGTGATTTGGACAGATCATTTAGCATCCTTTAGTCTCCAATTAATAATTTTCAAATAGAACTTGATTTGTCCAATGTATATTACAGGGTTTTTGTCTGTTTTAAAGAAAATAATTCAGGTTAAGTATTCCTGAAAAGAGAATGGGTGGTTATAGACACCCCATCTGATAGTGAATACCTATCTGCTCTCATTTCAAAACAAAAAATCCTAAATTGAATATATGTATTTGTAATTAATGAAATAATTCATCTTAGGCTGTATTTTCATTTATATTATTTCATTCAGGGTGAGGTTGTCTTTGTTATATGAATATCCAGTTGAGGAGGCAAAAGAGGCAATGCTTGTCAAAGGGCATTGTGGATGTATGGGAACACTCACTTTAAAACTCATCTCTGCGCTCTCTTAAGTAAAACAGCAAAAGGTAGCAAATGTCTCCTCTGTAGGTCAATGACCTCCCATAAGCTGCTCCAAACACACACCATCTGGAAGAAGACCAAACAGGCATGTGGCAGACTGTGGATGCTATCCCAGGGGAGAGCACACTAGTTGGACTATGATTTCCAGCCTGTAAAGTGACCCCCTGTTAAAGCCTTGTGTGAGGGTGGAGTTTCTGATTTTCATTTACATATGATCAGTCATGCACAATCTGAGGAGGGGGTACTTAAGCCAAGGCAGTTCCTCCTCTCATCTGACAAAGGAAAGCAATCAGGAGGAAATTTTAAGCCAGAGGAAATCACCCCATACATAAATGGGATGTGATTTTGCTGAACTACAAGTTCATCCAAGAAATGTTTATGCCTAAGTGCACACAGCATATACTCATTAAGTTTGTTGCAAGGAAATTTTGCCTACATTTTTGGCAGCCATGAATTCATGTTGGCAGAAGAGAAGCTTCTAAGTCATAATATAGATTCTAGTATCTCTGTTGTGGGGTATTTGGCTTAAGATTATTTTCTAATTGGAATTGAGGGAATGTCCAGTTATGAAGACCAACCCAGCACAATCAATCATATGAAGTTAGTAAAGTGAATTTTCAAAAATTTCAGCCTCCATTTGTGTCCCTTCTACTGACTACCACTTCATACCCTTTTTTTATCAAGTACCCAGACATAGTGATATACTTATATCCTCAGGTTCTATTTGTGCCTTTTGGACATTTGTATCTTGTGGGAATGAAAAGATATTTCCACAAGGTCAGATAAACTTCCAACAACAATGAAGAGACATGGGAATATTTCTAACTCACCTCTGCAACAATCAAATAGCATCATTTATAAAGAACTACTATTTCTTTGCCTCTTACAATGTGTAAGATACTAGCTGAAGTGATTTATATACAACACCCTATTTGATCACTCAATGTGTATAATGTAGGTGCTACTGTGATCTATTTCAGTACCTGAGAAAACAGAGACCTAAAGAGATTCATGTACCATGAATAAGGTCACAGAGTTAATATATGAAAGAAATGGTTTTGAATCCTGAGGTGAATTCTTCCATTAGACAATTCCATTCAGAAGACAGTAAGTACTATTCCACCTAACCATAAGTCCAATCTTTTAGGAGAGCAGCCTCAAAAGGTTGACTATATCTAAATAAAAGACTTGTCTTATTTCAAGACCTAAGATGATTATCAATAAGCTACCTACACAGCATGAGGACTAATCTGTTTTTGGAAGAATAGTAAAGATACTGCCTTCACACAAGCTACTACTCTCTGTACCTAGATGAGAAAGGAACAGGTTTTGTGGCAGAATTTACTTAATGTTATGTATTAATCACTGTTTTAGCTGTTGGGGACACAAGAGAGAGAGAGAGAAAAAAACGAATCCTTTCCTTGTGGACTGTACATTCTAATGAACAAAGATGAACAAAAAAAATTAAATTTTAGCAGATATTTGAAGATGAAAGATTTTGTGCAAAATAAATCAGGATAAGTAGAATGGGAATATGAGCAGAGGTGTATCATTATAAACATTAGAGAAGACCTCACTAAGGAAGTGACATCTAGCAAAATGAACCAGAACAAGTAGCAAAGAATAGATGTTAACTCATTTTATTATGTTGTTTTTGTTATGTACCACACCAATTTACATTTTCATTTATTTATTTATTTTTAATTTTTAATTTTTCTTCTTAAGTATACATGACAGTAGAGTGTATTTTGACATATTAAACATACATACAGTGTAACATATTTTAATTAGTATCCCATTTTTACAGTTGTACATGATGTGGAATTTCACTGGTCATGTATTCACATATGAACATAGGAAATTTATATCTTTTTAAAATATTTGCTTTTTATTTTTTATGTTTTAGTGTTAAGAATTGAACCCACAGCTTTGTATATTCTGCACAAGCATTCTACCACCGAGTTAAAAACCTCAATCTTAATTTTAACTAATATGAAAATGTAAAATTGTATATATTAATGGGGTGCCGTGAGACATGTATTACATGTATATGTTGTATGATGTCTAAATCAGGTTGAACATTTATCTTCTTAAAAATTTATCATTTGTGATAAAAAAACTTTCAAAATCATTTCTTTCAGCCTTATGAAACATTGTATATAATTGTTATCCATAGTTGCCATAATGTGCGATCAAACCCAGAACGCTTTGTTCCTATTTAATTGCAACATAGTACACCTTGATTATCATTTCCCCACTCCAGTCTCCCAAATACAACCCTCCCCAGTCACAGGTAACAACCACTCCACACTCAACTTCCATGACATCATCAATTTTAGATCCCACAGAAGAGTGAGAAAGTCTGGTAGTTGTCTTTCTGTGTCTTATTTCACTTAACATAACAATCTTCAGTTCTACTCATGATAATTTACATTTTAGAAACTATACTTTTCAAGGTTTTACATCTGTTTCCCTGCTAGATTATCACACAATCCCTATGATGTCAGAAGGACAAAAAAAAAATAGTTCTCCGTGAGACTGAAAACTGCTAGGGTTAAGTGAAAGTTTAGTGGCACAGAGTGTTAATGGTAAAGGAAAACAAAGAATACATGATTTTAAAATTCAGTGTACAAACTGCTTTGGAATGCTTTGGTTTTGTTTTTTGCCTTTTCCAATAGAGAATGCCAAATTCACCTTTCATGTCTGGTTGTTTAGACAAATGAATTTCTAGACACACATGGAAGCTCTGAGGAACAGAAAAGCTCATTCATGAATTCTTTCTTTAAAAAAAAACTGGAATTTGAATCTAATTTCAATATTTGTAAGTAAATACAGAAGTCATTTAGACCAACACCTTAGTTTTGCTGATGAAAGAACTACAGCCCAAAAGGAGGAATGAATTGTTCAAACACACAGTGATATAGTCATAATAACAAAGTTGAGGTCAGAGCTCAAATATTTTGTGTCTCCCATACATTATGCACTCAAATGCTGAAAGAATATCTTAAGTATCTCCTCTATATTCAACACTCAGGGATATTTTTTCTACTGGTGGCCAATAGATGCTGTTTCTAGATCACAAACTTGGAAAATGAAAGTTAATTTAGCTGTGGATAGGTAGAACCTTCTTAGCGCCAATGTATATTTCATATTTAGAACCTAAAATCATTACAGAGACCATATATTTAAGTTATCACTGAAGAATCTGACTTGATATACACACAAACCTACCTACATTAGTCATAGATGCTAAACTAAGTAGCATAGCACTCACAGGAACTTTTGGCAAGTCTTTTCAAAGTGCTTACTATTTGCCAATCACAAAACTGACCTCATAGAAGAGAAATGTAAGAGCATTACTCTTAGGTCTGCTTCTATGTAGTTATGTGTTGTTAGTCAAATTGTATCTCCTTTAGGTTATTTTTTCCCAAAAAGGAATACTGCAAGGAAATTAGAGATAATCTCTATAGTTACTCTTAGTTGTAATGTTTCATAAGTCTATAAATTTCACATTACTTTTAACACACCTTAAATTAAACACACCCTTGGTCTTTCCCCTCATTTCTAAATCTGCTCTACACATAGTCATCCCTATCTTAGTTGATGGCACCTTCATCCTTCCAGTTGTTCAGAATGAAAATTGTGGCATGATTTTTTATTTTTTTCACTCATAGATTATACTCCTTATCAGGGAATCATTTTGGCCTTATATTCAAAGCATATCTATAACTCAATACTTCTTATCACTTCCATTACTACTACCTTAGTCTGGCAAAAATGATCTCAAGACTAAATTATTATGATATTCTTTGAACATGTTTCTTTTCTTCCTATCTCACTACCTTCAGTTTGTTCTTAATACAGCATATAGAGAGACTTTTTAAAATAAAATCAGATGACTTTCAATTTTAGAGTAAATACAAGATCCTGAACATGACTTCCAAGGTCCTGGATTTAGTGCTTGTTATCTTCTGGACTTTATTTCCTATTTCTGACTCCATCTCTCAAATTGTTCAAGCCAAAAAGAACTCCTTGTTGTAGCTTTTTTAATGAAAGATTTATCAAGGCATAATTGATATACAATGAATAGCAAATAATGTTTACAATTGATTTGTTTGAACATATACAAACATGTGCAACACCATCACCACAATCAAAGTAATAGACATATTTATCATCTCCCAAAGTTTCTCATTATCCTTGAACAGACCAAGTAATTAAAATCTTGAGATGATTGTACTAGAGTGTTTCCTTTGACTGAAATACTCTTCCCCCAGAGTGGGAAACCCAGAGCAGCAGTAATAGCTTCACCATGGAAATATTTAGAAATTCAAATAATTTTGCCCCATCAGAGACCATTTGAATCTAAAGCTCTGGGGATGAGACCTAGCAATAAATTAAAAAGTCCTTCATTTGATTATAATACACAGCAAAGTTTGAAAACTAATGGTATAGACTAAACATTTAAATGAGAAGACTTAATTTAACCTTTTGAAACTGTATGAGAAATTCTTACTGAGTCTACTCCATTTCATAGAGTATTATTACAATATTATCAGTTTGTTTTATGTTATAGTTTGATTTGGTAAGGAACTAAACGTGAAATCCATCAGTGTTTTTTTTCACGACTCATCTTGACTGCATTTTTCTATGGATATTACTAATATGCTCATTCTTAGCAAGTGGTCCTTATGCTTTCCATCTCTGTGTTTTTGTTCAGTCTGTTCCCCCCATCACCTGGTATATTCACCTCCACTATTTAACTCTTACCCAACCCTCGAGGCCTACTTCAAATTCTATCTCCTTATGCGAAACTACCCTGAATAGTGCAGTTCAGAGTAATCACTTCCTTCCCCTTCTGAACTCTCATAATAATGTCTGCACTACTATATTTTTTCTGATAACTCTAAGAGCATTTTCCATTTTTCTTATTTTCTTGTGAATACTTAAGAGCAAGATTCATGTTTTATATTTCATATATCTTGCATAATATTCTAAACATACTCTGTAGATGTAGAATTATTCAGTATACCTTAAATATATTACATATTTTCTGAAACTGCAATCCCAGATATGTCATGACTAAATATCTGAAACAAACTTCTGGATCATAAACCTTCTTGCAAGTCACATTATCTCAACAATAAAATACAACTATTCACTACAAGGGAATTTACAAACCGTAAGCAATTCTTTTTCTTACCTTGGTTTATCCTACAGTACCAGTTACTATATAATTACAAATCCTTGAACTAAAGCCCAGCCAAAGAAAACTGTTAAGGAAATTTCAAGTATATTGAAGATGTCTTCGATGCCAAAACAGGGAAAGGAGGGAAGAATCAATGTTTGCCAAATGGAAGACAGCAGACTTAAATTTACCATGAAGTATCGATGACAACATCTGACTATCAGTGTGTGGTAAGAAACACACCAAATGATAAACTGTAGCCAACTGTGGAGGACCTTTTGTTGGTATAAACTTTCAATAAGTGTAGTGTTTGGTAGAAGAGGGCAGGTTACATTATTGCCATCCTTTGGTGTGGTACAGGACCTTGGAATATCACAAGTGGTTAAAGGGCTGGAGGCAAATCTCTCTCTACACCTCTCTAAACCTCAAGATTTGCAAGCCCATGAAAGCAGGTGGAAATTAAAATCAAGGGCAGCAGGAAGTCACAAAGTAATAGCTGAAGAAGGAATATGACTCCACAGACAAAGGAGTACTCTATACTTTGGTTCTGAAAGTAGGGAAAGGATGGAGTTATGGAATGACCCCAGATATGAATGTACCTCAACTATTTTTTTACTTTTAAAAGGACAAACTGGTAATAACTCCACTTCCCCCTCTCAGTTTGCCTCAGTTGCCTTGTTGCCATGTCCAGAATGAGAGAGGAGATTGCAAGTCTTGAGTACCAACCAATTCTTGAAATTCTAAAAACAGCTCCAGGAAAAATCAGGACTCAATAGGGTTGAGAACTCTGTAGACCTTCACACTCTGAAACACAATGACATTGAAACATTTTCCCTATATTCTCTATCTTTTTTCATTGGAAAACAATACAGGTAAATCTTCAAAGGATGCTCAACTTTCTGTAGTCTCTCTGACCTTCCTCTAGTATCCCTTAAATTTTGCATATCAATCAAACCTATATTTTTCTGAATGTCAAAGTTGCTGTCCAAGATAATTTGGGATTGGTTCCTATGGTTTCAATAATCTAATAGAATAAATAAAATGACTATAATATGCAATGTTATTTTTTTGAAGTTTCTGTACCACTTGCAGTCAGCAGTACTTTGTACAGTGATATGTTGGCATATAAATGCAATTGGAAAGCAAATTAAAAACATTGAATTCTTTAAGTTTTTGATTCTACATATGGTGGTCCCTCCCCCACACCAAAGACACTGAACATCTTGAAGATCAATTTGCAGACCCAAGTCAGCAAGTCATTCTTATTCAGTTAGGGCATTTCCTCATGAAGCACTGTTGATTGGCATGTGTCTATTGAAGAAATATCTTATTTCAAACAAAATACAGGTCAGGTGCACATGTTGGAACAAGGCACTTATCTGCTTCAGAATTAACAACCTTCAATAATTTGATTTGGTTCAACTTATCAATTGGTACAAACAAGCCAAAAATGTTGAATTGAGATGATTAAATATGATAGGTCTATTTTTAGAGAGGAAATAATACTATCAGCCTGACCAAAGTATTAACAGGCAGCTTCTAAACAGGCTCCAAAGAAATTTAAAAAGAGAAGCAAACAGAAACCACGATGCCCTTATCAAAAATGTACCATGAAGAAAACCTATCTTCATATCAACATAGCCTATTGAAATGGGCTAAATCAATTCATCAAGTGAAACAGAGCTTCATTTCCCATGGAACCTGGGAATTCCAAGATGAAAATAATTCCCCATAATGAAGATATTGCTGTGTGTTTGAGCCTCTTGAGAGGATGGTCAGCTGTCTCTGACTATCTGGATAAGTCTGGCATTGGGTTACCTCTCAATTTCATTTCATGAGGTACCTCTTTTTCTTTTCAAGCAAACTCTGAGAATTTATTATCTGTTTAAAGTGTTGCCTGCCATTTATGGTATAAACATTTCTACTTCATTTTAAGTTCATATCATAGAAGAATAATACAGACAGTGCAGTTATTGATTACAGCTGTGTTAATGTGCTACATATAACCTTAAGAATTATACTGTCAAGTCCATAGAGCAAAAGTTTCTGGTTTTTCCTTACAATCTGGCCACAAGATAAAGAAGGGATTTTATTTAAAATATTCATGGAAAATTTAAGTATACATTTTAATGCAGATCTTTTAAGTAATAAAGATTAACCCCAAACAACCATTTTATGCTCCAAAGCTGCCAACGGGTAACAAGATAATTTTGGCATCAAGTTATAAAACATGATAATTTTTTTTCTGACTCTACAATTTGACATTTGACATAGTATAGTGGTACATTGCTATGAAAATTTTTAATGTTGATTTTTTCCCAGGATGAGAAGGAAAGTTGTTTATTTTCCCCTGAACGTCTTAAAAGTTTTGTGATATTTAACTCATTTAAAACTGCCATTATTACACATATCCATTTTGAATAATAGGAATTATAATTAGAATCTAAGGAGGGGTAAGAATGCATAAAAATAGGAGGTTTTCCTAAGACTTTCCCTATGGTAAATTTGCTGAAAGCGATATACTTTTTTATTTTAACATATGGCTCACTGGTGATGTCCTTTATAGGATTTAAAATCAGCATACTACAGTGATGCAGCCACATAAATGTTCATAGCAGCTCAATTCACAATAGCTAGATTGTAGAATCAAATGAGATGCCCTTCAATTGAATGGTTAAAGAAACTGTGGTATATATACTCTGGAATATTACTCAGCCAAAAAGAAGAATAAAATTATGGCATTTGCTGGTAAATGGATGGAGTTGGAGCATATCATACTAAGTGAAATAGGCCAATCCCAAAACCAAAGGTTGAATGTTTTCTCTGATAATTGGGTGATGACATAAAACGGGCGTGGGGGCAGGTGGAGCAAGAGATGAATGGAGGAACTTTGGATGGTGTAGAGGAAAATAGGGTGGGGTGGGGTGGGGTGGGGTGGGGGAAGGAAAGATAGTAGACTGAGGCAGACACTATTACCCTATGTATATGTATGATTACATGAATGGTGTGAATCTACATCATGTAAAACCATAAGAATGAAAAGTTGTACCCCATTTGTGTACAATGAATCAAAATGCAGTCTGTAAAAATAAAAATTAAAAAAAGAAAAAAGAAAGTGTCAATACATTTGAAAACAGAAATCACAAAATTTATATTGCAGGTGCAGCACTGAAAAATTATTGATTTATATAATCCACTCTGGGATCTGGACCAATTTAGCAAATAACAGAGACCTTATACATACATCTAGAATATGTTTATTTTTCTTGTTACCAGCAGGCACACTGGCAAAAATTGAGAAGGCAATCACATTAAAATGGAGAGTGTTTACTCCGAATTTTTGCATGGAATTAGGCTAAAATATTAACTTCCAAAATTATTCAAGTGAGGCTTACTGAATCCATTTGGAATATTCTGAAAACGAGCATAAAACGAGCATAAATCTCCTACAAAATTAAAAAAAAATTGTTTACTCATAAACATGGAACAGGTGGATCCATTTGCCTTCATTTTCATTTCAATAGGGTTTCAATAGCATATGAAAGGAAAGATGTTTTATGAAGTAAGAAGAGGTAATACAGAGACAATGTATGATTGGAAATCATTTCATTAAGATAGAATTCCTTTTTAATGGAAGAGACTTTCTAATTCCTCTTCAGGCACATTTGATAATTCTTCGTTTGGATGCAAGGGGATAAGTTAGTAGTTTGGGGACACTTAAAAAGAAGAATTGTTGAAGGTTAACAATGGAGGATTTCTGTGGATGGAGTTTAAAAAAAAAAAAAACAAGTGAGGGCCCATAGGGTGTTTTTAATGGAAATAGTCTATATGAGACAGTGACTTTCAAAACAGGAATTATCTTAGGCTATTATGCCAACACAAGGCCACAGTTCCACTATGATTGGGGAGTGGCTAATATTCTCTACCAATAGCATTCTAAATGCCTTTATACTTTCTAGCAAGCATGAAATCACAAATTATACAGTCTGTCTGAACCAACACACACACACGTACACAAACTCACACACAAACACAAATACACATTCATATGTGCAAAAATACATATATATATATAATTCCTCCTTTAGTTTAGATATGAGGTGTTCCCCCAGTAGCTCATGTGTGAGACAATGCAAGAAAGCTTAGAGGTGAAATGATTGGGGTATGAAAGCCTTCACCTAATCTCTGTGTTAATCCCTTTAAATGGATTAACTGAGCAGGTAGGGTTTGGTGGAGGAGATAGGTCACTAGGGTGTACTTTTGGGGTATACATTTTGTCTCCTGTGAGGGGAGTGTCTGTGTGTCTGTCTGTCTCTGTCTCTGTCTCTGTCTCTGTCTCTGTCTCTCTCTCTCTCTCTCTCTCTCTTTCTCTCTCTCTTCCCCTCCTCCCTCCCTTTCTCCTTCCTGGTGTGATCTGGTGTGATGTCCTGAGCCACTTTCCTCCACCATATTCTTCCACCATGATATTCTATCTTGCCTCAGGCCCAGAACAATGGAATCAGTTATCTGGAGAATGAGACCTCTGAAACCACAGAAACCATGAACACAGAAATAAACTTTTCCTCCTTGGATTGTTCTTGTCACGTCTTTTGGTCACAGTAGTAAAAAAACTGATGAAAACTACCCCTGACACTGATTTCTTGAATTTAGTTCTATAATAATAGAGACTGTTTAAGTCACTTGCACTCATCAAAGGGCATCTTTTCTTGCTTTTTATTAGTTCATCTTATTTATACATAATATTAGGGTTCATTTTGACATAATTATATAATCATGTATTATACTTTGTTCTCAATCAGTCACCAGAACTTTCACTTTCCCTCCCCTCCTTTCTTCCCTGATCCCTTCCCTCTATTCTACTGAATTTACATATATATATATATATATATATAGATGTAACATATATTACATATATGTACATATATAATATATATTACATATATATACATATATATTACATCTATATATACATGTAATATATATGTATATATAATATATAATATATGTATATATAATATATATGTATATATAATATGTAATATATGTAATATAATATAGATATATATTGTCTTTTTTTCTATTTTTAAAGAAGTGCCTTGTTGGGGCTGTAGTGGTAACTCAGTGGTCGAGCATTTGCCTGGCACTGGGTTCAATCCTCAGCACCACATAAAAATAAATAAATAAAATAAAGGTATTGTGCCCACCTACAACTAAAACTGTATGTAATTAAAAAATAAGTGCCTTGTTGATATACATGAAGGTGAGATCCACTGAAGTATATTCATATATGTCTATAGGAAAGGTAGATTGTATTCATTCTACCTTTCCACCCTTTTCCATCCCTCCTCTCTCCCCATCAATCTCCACTGATGTTTCTTCTATTTTCATGGAATTCACCCATGCTTTTCTCTCTTTATTTCCCCTTACTTTGACTTTAGAATATCAGAGACTACATTCCTAGTTTGACTTTCTGGGTCTGGCTTATTTCACTTATCATGCTGGTCTCCAGTTCCATCCATTTAATGTCATAATTTTCTTCATCTCTATGGCTAAGTACTACTCCATTATGTATGTATACCACATTTTCTTTATCCATTCATCTGTTGACAGGAATCTTGTTTGGTTCCATAGCTTGACTATTATGAATTGTTCTTATATATACATTGAAGTGGCTGCATCTCCATAATATGCTGATTTTAGAGCCTTGGTATATATACTGAGGAGTGAGATAGTTGGATCATATGGTGGTTCCATTCCTAGGTTTTTGAAGAGTCTATGTACTGCTTTCCAGAGGGTTTGCATTAATTTGCAGTCCCATTAACAATGTATGAGTGTACCCTTCTCCCCACATCCTCATCAATATTTATTATTTGGATTCTTGTTGATTGCCATTCTGACTTCAGTGAGATGAAAATCTCAATGCAGTTTTGATTTACATTCCCCTGGTTGCTAAAGATGTTGAACATGTTTTTTTTTTATATTTATTGGCCATTTATACGACTTTTGAGAATTTTCTGTTTAGTACTTTTGTCCATTTATTAATTGGGTTATTCGATTTTTTGGTGTTTCTTGAGTATTTTATATATTCTGAATATCAATGCCCTATCCAAGGAGCAGGTGGCAAGGATTTTCTCCCATTATGTACACTCTCCCTTCATGTTCTTGTTTCCTTGGCTGTGCACAGCTTTTTCATTTGATGCCATCCCATTTATTGATTCTTGGTTTCATTTCTTACACTTTAGGAGTCTTAAGGAAGTCTATGCCTGTGTCAATATGTTGCAGGGTTGGGTTTACATACTTTTTATACAGTTGCAAAGTTTCTGGTCTCTAATTCCTAGGTCTTTGATTCACTTTGAGTTGACTTTTGTGCAGGGTGAGAGATAGGGTTGAAGTTTGATTCCTCTCCTTATGGATGTCCTCTTTTCCCAGCACCATTTCTTAAAAAAGCTATCTTTCCTCCATTGTATGTTTTTGGCACTTTTGTTGAATATCAGATGGTTGTATCTATGTGGGCTTGTCTCTGTGTTTTCTGTTCTATTCCATTGGTCTTCATGCATGTTTTCATGCCAATACCATAACAATTTTGTAACTATATCTCTGCAGTATAATTTGATGTTTGGTATTGTTGTGACTGTAGCATCACCATTCTTGTTCTTGAATTTCTTTCTTTAGTGTAGTATAGTTTTCATTGTAAAAGTCCTTCATCTCCTTCATTCGATTAATTCTCAAGGTTTTTTTTTTTTTTGCTATTATGAATGGGATAGTTCTGTTAATTTCTTTTTCAGCACATTCATCATTGGAGTATAGGAGAGTGATTGATGTATATATGTTTATCTTGTATCCTGCTACTTCACAGAGTACATTTATCAGCTCTTGAATACTTTTTGTGGAGTTTTCGGATCTTATAAATATAGGATTATGTCATCAGCAAGTTTAGACAATTTGACTTCTTTTCCTATTTGTATCCCTTTAATTTTCTTCTCTTGCCTAATTCCTCTGGCTAGAGTTTCAAAAACTATGTTGAATAGGAGTAGTGACTGTGGGCATCCTTGTCTTGTTGACGTTTTAAGAGGAATTAATTTCAGTTTAGCTCTGTTCACTATGATGTTGGCCTTGGCTTTGTCATATATAGCCTTTATAATGTTAAGGTAGTTTCCCTCTATTCCTAGTTTCTCTAGTGTTTTAAACATGAATTGGTGCTTGCATTTGTCAAATTCTTTTTCTGCATCGAAGAGATAATCATGAGATTCTTGTCTTTTACTCTATTTATGTAGTAAATTATATTTTTTATTTACATATGTTGAACAAACTTTGCATTCATAGGATGAAACCACTAGATCATGGTGCACTGTCTTTGTGTGTGTGGTACTAGATATTGAACTTAGGGACAATCTATCACTGAGTTACATCCTCAGCCCTTTTATGTTTTATTTGGAGACAGGGTCTCCCTAAGTTGCCAAGGCTGGCCTGAAACTTGAGATATTCCTGCCTAAACCAACCAAATTGGTGGGATAACAGACATGTGCCACCATGCCTGGGTGTGCTATCATTTTAATGTGCTTTGAATGCAGTTTTAAAATGTTTTATTGAGAATTTTTACATCTATGTTCATCAAAGATATTGGCCTTATGTTTTCTTTCCTCAATGTGTTTTTGTCTGGTTTTATTATCAGTGTTATACTGCCTTCATAGAACAAATTTGACAAGGTTCCTTCCTTTCCTAGTTAATGGAGTGATTTGAGAGTTATTGATAGTAATTATTCTTAAAAGTTCTGATAAACTTGACTAAGAATCTGTATGGTTCTGGTCTTCTTGTTGGAAACTTTTATTAATACCCATTTCAATTTTATTACTTGATATTGATCTGTTTAAATTTTCTATATCCTCATGGTTCTATGTGGGGAGGTCATATCTCTACTACATATTTGCCAAGATCAGCAAGGGTATTTAATTTATTAGAGTATAAATTAACAAAATAATTTCTAATAATTCTCTGGATTTCAGTAATGCACCATATGGTGTTAATTCCTTTTTCATCTCTACTTTTGTTAAATTTGGATCCTTTCTCTTTCTTTTGGTTAGTTTGGCTAAAGGTTTATCAATCTTGTTTACCCTTTCAACAAACCAACTCTTCGTATCATTGAAAAAGATATGTTTTGATGAATTCCAGGCAATAATTTGTAATTATTACTAGAGCAAATTATATAAAACCCCAATGCCAAATATATCATTGTAATACAGTCCAATCTGTATGCCTTTCATAATTTATAATGCAGGTACATTTACTTGTAAAAGAAGAGTGGTGGAAATAATAGTGATAATTGGACTGGGCCTCATTTTATATCAAAGGGACCAAATAATAAGTATTAGTGGTTGAAGTAACTATTATTTTACATTTTGTGGTTACTATTATTATCATTAACTCAATTTCAGGGATGAATATGACTTCCTTTTCTTATTTGTATCATTAGGCGTGGGCCTGATCAATACCCCATCACTACTATTACTTTCCTATTTTCAATATTTCATTTTGAATGATGATACCCTATTTTCTCATATATTATGATGAAAAGTACTGGATAGGGGATGTTGATTATATATCATATTAAATATATTTTTTTTAAATTAGGCCCTGGAGGCAACAAAATAAAGATCTACTATTTTATCTGACCTGGAAAGTGGCTTAAACAAAAGAGGGAATGAAATAGGCTCAATCATACCCCACCCCACCCCCATCCTTACCTTCAGGTGAAACTAATTATTTTTAAATTTTTTTTTAGTTGTAGATGGATACAATATCTTTATTTTATTTATTTATTTTTATGTGGAGCTGAAGATCAAATTCAGTGCTATGCAAGCACTCTATCACTTAGCCTCAACCACAGCCCCAAACTAATTCTTTCTTAACTGCAAGAAAGACCGAAACTTCATACTCTTTTTGGGGAGTTGGGGGTACCGGGCATTGCACTCAGGGGCACTCAAACCCTGAGCTAAATTCCCAGCCCTATTCTGTATTTTATTTAGAGACAGTCTCACTGAGTTGCTTAATTCCTCACCATGGTTGCTGAGGTTGACTTTGAACTCTAGATCCTTCTGTCTCAGCCTCCCAAGCCACTGACATCAAAAGCATGCACCACTGTGCCAGCCAAAACTCCATACTCTTAAACACTATTCTTAACTGCCACCGATATATTCCTCTCCAAGATAGCAATGTATTGTGCCTTCTCCCCTTGAATTTGCAAATGCCTCTAGAAAGCATATGACCTAAAAGCCCTAACTAACAATTACTAACGCTTCTACTTGTGAATTTCAAATACTCTCTTCATTTTTTCTTCATTCCCATACTTGGTGCCAAGTACTGTAGGTATTGAGGGTTTGAAAATAAAAATGAAATCTAAACCCAGCCCTCTGAGACAAGGGAATTTAGAAAAATTGAACCAATGAATGGTTTGATTTGTTCAACTCAAGCAGGAATATATTAATCAAAAGAAGTTTCTCTTGTTCATCTGTGTATACTAGGTCCTGTATCAGTGCTTGCCACACTAAAGTACTAAATAAATGAATAAGTTAATGAATTGGAGTATCCAAGTCAGGGACACCACCCTCCTTGTTCTACAAAGAATAAGTCCCACTGCCAGATGCCAAGTTAAACATTCTAAGGGCATAGACCCTGAAGAATTATCAAGAGAACAGCAAACACCAAATTTTCCCCTTGGAGCAATCTGTACCTTTACAGTGACAAAACAGAAAATGAAACAAGAGATGAAACAAGTATATCCTATCTGTCAAACATTTCTGAGACCCACATGGAGTTAATTCACCACTCTTAGATAAGCAGTGTGGCTGTGGTAGAGTAACTATATAAATTTCTATGTAGGTAAAGTGGTTATCCACTTATAGGATAGTAAGAGATGTTATCACAATGCCAGTCTGCATTTGTGTCTGCCCAAGAATCTGACCACTGACTTACCCTAGTCTTAACCCCAGCACTTACCTGCCACAGTGTTTGAAATCCTGACAACCTTGGATTATGGGAGTAGCAAACAAAAACAAACAAAACAAAACAAATTATGGTTAACAAAATCTTAATAAGAGCTATATACAGTTTAAAAAATCTACCTTCGAGATATGAAGCTTTAACCAAGGAAATTTTAAAATTTTATCGGTGCATTATAGTTACACATAATATTAGAGTTGGTTTTGCTCAAATTCAGCCCTCAGTGCATCTTTTCACTCCTTTCCTCCCTCTCCCTATGTTCCTTCCCCTACTCTACTGTTCTTCCTTTTATTTACTTTTTATTCATTTATTTGTCTTTTTAATTGGTACTTTATAGATTTATGTAAAGGTGTAATTCATTGTGGTGTATTTATACATGCACTTACAATAATTTTATGAACTTCATTCTCATTTCCTCCCCTTCCCCGTTCTGCTTCCTCCCCCTCGATCTTCTTCTACTCCACTTACCTTCCGTATATCTTTATGAAAAATGACTCCTCCATTTTTTTCACTTGTTTTCTTCTGACTTTCACATATGAGAGAAAATATTCAATGAATTATTGTTTCTTTTTTTATTTTTATTGGTTCTTTTAAGTTATACACTACAATAGGACTCATTTTGACATAATTTTAAAAGCCTGGAATATAATTTGTTCTAATTCATCTCCTTTACTTCCCCTATCCCTCACTTTCTCCCTCCCCCTTTTCCCTTCCTTTTATTGATCTTTCTGTATGTACTTATTGTTTTATTTTAATTGGTACATGATGGTGAGATTCACTGTGGTATATTTATATATGTACATAGGAAACATAGGTCAGATTCATTCCATTGTCTTTCCCTATCTTATCCCTCATTCCTTCCTTTCATTCCCCTTTGTCTACTCCACTGATCTTTGTCCTATTCTTTTATTTATACCCCCCCATGTTTTGGATTAGCTTCCACATATCAGAGGAAACATTCACTTTTGACTTTGGGAGACTGGTTTATTTCATGTAGCATAATGTCTTCCAGTTCCATCCATTTACTGGCAAATGCCATAATTTATTCTTCTTTATGGATGAGTAAAACTCTATTGTGCATAGAGACCACATTTTCTTAATCTATTCGTCTGTTGATGGGGTGTGGCCTGATTCCATAACTGGTCAAACACATTTTGATAAGGATAAGGAAGTGGGTTAGCACTGAATATACTAACACCAATTTTAGTTATTAGGTTGAAGATGGTTAGGGAAAACCATGTCCTAACTAGCCTCACACAACCCTTGCAGTTCTAGTTCTCCAAAATAATTTGCTTAGAATCCTCCCAGGCTGTATTATCATTCTCAATTTTATTCACTTCTCACTATAAAGCCTTGAATCATATATAACTCATTGTCACACATTGTCTCAGATGTACCCAACAAGCTTGTAAAGATCATGCATAAACTACCTGTTTATATAGGGGGAAAATATTCCAGGTTAAGAAAGTATCCCAGGATTGTGTGAGTAATTGGAAGGATACTTCAATTGAAGTTTAGGAGTACCATTACATTGTGGAGTAGTATATGACTGCATCAAAATATTTACTGGCTTCTTGTGATGGTTTGGATGTGAGGATTCCCCCAAAAGCTCATGTATCAGACAATGCAAGAAAGTTAAGAGGTAAAATGATTGGGTTATGAAGGTTTCAACTCAATTAGTGTATTAATCCCTTGATGGCAGTAATTGAGTGGCAACTGAAGGTGGGCAGGGTGTGGCTAGAGGAAATGGGTCATTGGGGTTGCCTTTTGGGTATATATTCTGTATCAGGTGAGTAGAGTCTCTCTCTGCTTTCTGGTCATCATGTGAGTTGCTTCCCTCTGTCACACTCTTCCTACCATATTGTCCTGACTCACTTGGAGCCCAGAAGAATGAAGCTGGCTGTCTAAGGACAGAGACCTCTGAAACCATGAGACCCCCAATAAACTATTCCTCCTCTACAATTGTTCTGGTCATGTCTTTCAGTCAAAGCAGCAAAAAAGCTGAATAAACACTACTTATGAATTGTTTTATGAAAGAAGATATATACAGATGTGTGAGTATTCTGCTGCAAAGATGAGGTTGAACAAGAAGGCACTGATGAAACATATAAATACAACTTTGCTGAGTCACAAAGAACATGCTTTCATTCCAAAAATGAAGAAAATGGTTTTATTTGTAGAAACATAAACACAATCATTCAAATACAGACTTCTGCTTTTAAAAAGTTATCTAGATTCTAGATACATGAAACAGGTCATTTCTTTTTTATGTATTTAAATTTTAAATTTTGTTTGTCCTTTTTATATAGGCATGACAGTAGAGAGTATTTTGACATATTCGCCAGTCACCTCTGATTAATTGGTTAAAATCTACTTGCTGAATGATAGTTAAATCAACTGGGCCCTAAATGTTTTTCAAACCAAAAGATCTAGGCATATGTATTTGTCTTCATGTCCTCCTTTTGAATTATTGAAATTTGTCACCTTAAGATAAAGATATTGCTTGGCATGGTGGCCCTAGCCTGTATTCCTAGTGGCTCAGGAGGCTGAAGCAGGAGGATCACAAGTTCAAAATCAGCCTCAGCAACTTAGCAAGGCCCTAAGCAACTGAGTGAGATCCTGTCTCAAAATTAAAATAAACAAATAAATAAACAAAAGTCTAGGCATGTAATTCAGTGGTTAAGTACCACTAGGTTCAGTCCCTGGTACAAAACAAACAAACAAACAAACAAACAAACAAAAAACCTCCCTTCCATTTGCCTGGCATGGTGGCACTCACTTGTAATCCCAGTAAATTGGGAAGCTGAGGCAGGAGAATCACAAGTTGAAGACCAGCCTATGCAACTTAGTGATGTCATAAGCAACTTAATGCTACTCTGACTCAAAATTTAAAAATTAAAATTAAAAAGGGCTAGGGGTGTGGATCAGTGTTTAAACACCCCAGAGACCATTCCATAGTGACCCAAATGACAAAAGCAGTAAAGATATTGAGTAATATAGTGCCTTATACTTCTACAACTTTGTATAGTTTACTGAGCACATTTATATGTATTATTTCACATAATTAAGTCTGACTTGCTCTGAAGTAATAACTGTTCTATTTTTACAGTTGAGGGGACTGAATATCAGTGATTAAGTGACTTACTCATTGCTTTTTCAGGCAAGACCACATTCAAGCCCTACTCTTTTGGCTATAATTCCAAAGCTTTAGCTTTAATACTTCACTCTTGTCATGTAAACCTTTTAATTCTACCCATTGTTAACAATCATATTTCAAACTCTTAGTAAAAATTCCTGAAAACATTGTCTTGCAACATTTTCCTAAATAACAAATCTAAGAAGCTGTCTTCTGAAAAATATAAAACAGCTATACTTGTTTTTCTATTTAAGTGAATATTGTAATGATTTGGGGGAGAAGGTTAAGGGAGAAAGTTTGGATAATATTGTTGCTAAGGTAACAGAAGCCTTTTGCTCTTTGTGTACTGAAAATCAAATGCTTTGAATGAAAACCAATGTTAAATGGGTGCTGAGTTGATGCCAAAGGCTGATTGATGTATTTGAATATAACAGTTGTTTGAGGAATCTTTCTTTTTCAAAAAGAGGAACTACTTTTCACAGAATTATCAAGTCATTTCAGCAGCCAAAGAGTAAAAGAACTGTCATGCTTTCTTATATAATTCACAGGGCAAAACACTATGTTATAGACCTATGGACAATGGTGCTATAGACTTTCCTAGAAAATTTCCAGTGGCATTTAGCAGAAACCAGTTTCAGAAAACTTTGTGCCACTCTGTCTACCACTCTTTACCTTAGTTTTCCTATCTGGACAATGAAGGATACAATTCACTACATAACATTTAAAGGACCCATCCAGTTCTGATATCCTATATTTCATTGAAATTCAAGCAATATATTTACTGAAGAGTTACTTTTTGGGGTGTAAAAAGTGCCCAGCACTTATGCCCATTATAATTCAATTTTAAAATTTAGAAGAGGTGAAAGAGCAGAGCTATCTTTGGTTTAGGCAGAGGTAGAATTAACCTTGTGTCATTTCTGGCCCTGAAATTTAATGTGGAGCACCTGGGCCTTACATCAAGCCAGGCAGTCTACCTCTGAATCTTACTAATTCTAAGCAAGACACCCTAGGATTTCCTCTTTGATGTTAGTGAGTTAACAATTGGGCTCACTTATATAGGGCTATTTTAAAAAGGGATGAGTGAATGACTGTGAAAGGGCTGAAGATTCTCAATTGTAAAGGCATTTTAAAATAGTAGGCTCTTGTTCAATTTGGGCATGGCTATAGATAAAATGCATTTCATACTTAATAACTCCTCATGGTTCTTGTGGGAAAACAAGGCTTTTGTAAGTTGGGTGAGATTTTTAAATGTTTTTATCAGATATCAACTTCTACACAGAAAGCAATGTGAATCAATATCAAAGGATCCAAATAAGAGTAGAAGGAAGTTACACATTTTCTACCTTACCTCAGGAGCTACTGCCTTGAAAAGTCAAATTCTTAACATAGTAATAAAAGTCCCTATTTTGTTCTCCAGTGATCTTCTCAATTTCGTTATTCATTCCTAATACAATGTTAGTCTCATTTGGATATTTAAGACCCAGCTTTCTTTCAAAATATTTAGTATTTATTTATTTGTATGACAATTATTGCCATATTAAAATATTTTCATAAATATTTCCAATCTTTAAAAAGTTTTGGACCTAGCATTTTTATTTTGATTTTTAGCTAGTGTTTTCATGATATCTATTTTGGAATCTATCTATCTTTTCTGATTGATACTGTAGAAAGTAAATGCATCTTTTAAACATTCTGTGCCTTGAATCACACTCAAAATAGCTTAGTAATCTTGCAAGTTCTTGCAAGTTAATTAGTTCTTTTACCTTTAAGTCTTCCATGAATAAAAAGAAAAGAAAATAAAAAACCTTGACTCAAAGCAGATGGTGCTGTCAAAGATCACTCACACAGGTGAGCTGAATTGAGCTGATTAGTTGTTAAGTGCTTACAGCTGTTAGGTTAAGCTTTGAGGAAATTGTAGAAGATCACATCGACCAAATTTTACTGGTGAAGATTTGTAGAAAGCATCATAAAGGAAAAGAGAATGGTTGTGAGAATTGCATTTTTTGGATTTGCAAGAAAAAACTGAAAAGGAAAGAAAAGTAAAATGCAAACTGTGAAAGACTTCTTCATTTAACAAGTTTAGCAAGAGAGTTTAAATAACTTGTCTTTAAAGCAAGTTTATGGTGTGAAGTAATTCAAGCATCATAAAGCAGACTCAATGAAATGCAGAGTGCCTTTGTGAAATCGCTAACATTTTACCTCTCAAATTTTGGTGACAGCCTGAAATATAAAATGTCTCACTGAATGTTGAAATTTTGCAAATTCTATACAGATGCATTTTGGTCTCCTAAAATGTGAAATAAAGAATTGTGTGTACAGTACATAACTAAGAAATGTTCTCAGTTTAATATTAAGCCTGTGAAGTAAGTGGATGAGTAAATTGAAAAGTTATAAAAGGAAAATAAATAAATCTTAGAACATTCTCTGACCATACAATTTTATTGCCTATAAACAGAAATGAGACTAGTAAAGTGAAAATGACCATCTATTATTCAATCTGTCCTGCACAGCTGCCACAAAAAAAAGACTGCTATTGTTGTAGTCTTCTCTTGCCCAGACACTTCCAATGGCTCTTAGGCTTGTTCCAATAGACAAGCCCCTCAAAGGTCCTCAAACCACCTAATACTGTTTGTCAGATCACTGATAGCCCCAACCAAATGGAAGAATTTGTCATTATATATACTTTTATATTATTAAATTCAACAGTTTAAAATAAATTGATCAATATCTCTAAAACTAAAAAACATGAAAACTTAAATCAAGATAAAGTACATAGTGGAAAAATTATATACACATAATATAAATTGAATTTATAATTTAAAAGATCCTAATGGGAAGCACTTCTTTAATGGTAGAATAAGAGTTCCAAAAATCCAGTCCTACATAGTGACAAGGACAATGGCAAAAAATTGTCAAAATAAACTTTCTCAGAACTCTGAAAAATAACCAAAAGCTTTCAATAATCATAGGATCATTATTCTTTAAAAATCAATATGAAAAATGGATTAAAACATAATCTACCTATCTGCTGTCCATGGAAGACATACTTTAGGGGCTAGAAAAGCATCTCAGTCATAGAGCACTTGGCTAGCATATGCAAGACACTGGGTGTGCTCTTCAGAACTGTAAAGTCAAAACCAAACCAAACCAAACAACACACACACACACACACACACACACACACACACACACACATACACACATATATATATCTATACACATAGAGAGAGTAAAATATACAAATAGATGGAAAGGAAAGAATGAAAAAAGAAATATCATACAAATGGTAAACAAAAGAAAATTGAATTGGCTATGCTAATAGCAAAGAAATTTAAGATAAAAATTATTAGAGTCAAAGAAGATCATTATTATATGAATAAATATCCATTCCAATAAGAAAATAGAAAAATGCACCTAACAACAGAGTTCCAAAATACATATAACCAGAACTGCTATAATTGAAGGGAAAAACAGTTGATTCAATGATAATATTTGAATACTTCTATGCCTATTTTTCACATTTTTCTCAAATAAACATGGAATGGGTTCCAAGACAGACCATATGCTAGTCATAGAAAGAGCCTCAATAAATTTAAAAGGATTCAAATTGCACAAAGTATGGTCTTTGACTGAAATGGAATAAAATTAGACATTTGAAATAGAAGGGAAGTTAGGAAATAACATACTATTTTAAAAAATCAATGGGTCAAAACATAAATCACAATTCAAATTAGAATATACTCCAAGGATTCTATTCTTGTGGATGTACATGATGGAGGGATTCACTGTGATATCATCATAAATGTGTATTATTTTGGATTCACTCCATTGTCTTTCCTTTTCCTGTCCTTCCTCCCTTCACTCCATTTACCATTGTCTAATCTATTGAACTTCTATTCTTCCTCTTCCCACTTATTGTTGGTTAGCTTCTGCATATCAGAGAAAACATTAAACCTTTGGCTTATTTCACTTGGCATAATAGTCTTGACATCTACCCATTTACTGGCAAATGTCATAAAGTCTTTCTTCCTTATGGGTGAATAATACTCCATTCCATGCTTGTGTCATTATATAAAAATGTATTCTACTGTGATGTATAACTTTAAAGAACCAATAATAATACATTTTAAAAATACATATCAAGTTAATGAAAAATAAACAGCATAATATAACTTATGGAATACAGGTAAAATTCGTAGTTAGAAATTCATAGCTGTAAATATATTAAAAATAAAGAGAAGACTGCCAGGGCTTTAAATAAAAAATATGAAAAGCTCAAACTTTGTTTTATGCTTGTATAAATGTATCATGATGAATAACACTTTTATGTGTAATTATAATGAACTAATTACATGCAAATATAATTATAATCATATTATTTAATTGATACATTATATATTTATGTATAGGTATATATATATGTATATGTCTGTATAATAATTCATGTATTTATGTATGTATATGTATATGTATCTATGTATGTATATATATGTATGTGTGTGTCTGCGTGTATATATATGTGTATATATATATATATCTCCAGTAGAGAAGAAGAAATGGATCAGGGATCAGGGGAAGAAAGGAATGTAGGGCAAGTAGAAATATTGGGAACAAAATGGAGTAAAGTATGTTACATGCATATATGAATATGCTGCACCAATAAAAACATAAAAATTATGAAAAGTGACAAGCACCAAAATTTCATTCTTATTTATGGCTGAGTAAAACTCCATTGTGTATATACACCACATTTTTTTTTCCGGTCAATGAGTGGAGCAGGAGAACATTATGGTAATTGATACAAACCAGACTCAGAATGTCAAGGGTTGAAAGAAAATAGAAGGGAGATCACTGGAGTAGAGCAAGGGGATTCAGAGGGAGGCGGGAGGACAAGAAAAGGGAAGAACAGTGGAATGACCAAATTCTCCTTTGTAAATATATGAATATACTACAGTTAATTTCACTTTTATGTGTATCTATAAAACACTACTTAAAAATTATAAATAAATAGAGGGAAGACCACTGGGCTAGAGGAAAGGGAATAGCTGGAGAAAGGAAGGGAGGGAAAGAGGAAGTAATGCGGACTGTTGGAACAAATTATATCCATGCACATATGATTATGTCAAAGTGAACCCCAATATTATGAACAAGTATAATGAACTAATAAAAACATAATAACTGACAAAAGGCCATTTTATAATTTCAAAAGAGTCAAAGCAACAAGAACATATAGTAACGATAAATATATATATATATATCTCCAACATCAAAGCATCTAAATACATATGGCAAATATTAATAAATCTAAAAGGAGAGGTAGCTGACAATAAAATAACATGAATTTCCACACCCTGCTTTCTGCAATAGTCAGATAATCAAAACAGAATTTCTACAAGCGAATATCAAATTCACACCTTCACTCTAATGCAAATGGACCTAACAGTTGCAGGACATTCTATTCAACATTGAAGAATTCACATTTTTCTCAACTGTACAAAGAATATTCTCCTAGATAGATTATATTTTAAGATACAGTACAATCACAACAAATGTTTAAAAATCAAAACCATACCAAGTTTCTTTTTGAAAACAAAGAAATAAAGCTAAAAATCAATGACAGGAGGGACTTTAGAAAACCAATACATGACAATTAAACAGCATGCCCCTTAGCAATGAAAAGGTCAATGAAGAAATTAAAAGATAAACTTAAAAACATTGACACAAATCAAAAAGGAAGCACAACATACCAAAACTTACAGGATACAGCAATAGCAATCCTAAGATGGAAGTTTACAGCAATAAATTCTTGCATCAGACAAGATGAAATACCTCAAATAAACCACCTAATATTGTATATCAAGGACCAAGGAAAATAAAAGCAAAGTAAACCCAAAATTAGTACAAGAGAATAAAGATTATGGTGCTAATAAACCAGATTGGGACAAAAATAACTAAAAATCAATAAGATGAAGAGTTGGTCTTTGAAAAAATAAAATAGACAAATCTTTAGTCAAACTAAGAAAAAAAGAGATAAAAAAGACAAAATCAGATGAAAAAGGAAACATCATGACTGATATCACAGTAATACAAAGGATCATAAGAAAGTGCTATGAACAATTGTTTTCTATTTGAAAAACCTAGAACAAGTGGATAAATTCCTGCCTGCACACAACCTACCATGATTGAATCAAGAATAATTAGAGCTCTTTTTCATGACGATCAGCTGCTCCAAAATGAAGCCAAATATCTCCTTCCCAGCCACTGGCTGCCAGAAACTCATCGAAGTGGACCATGAACGCCAACTTCGTACTTTTTATGAGAAGCGTATGGCCACAGAAGTTGCGGCTGACGCTCTGGGTGAAGAATGGAAGGGTTATGTGGTCCGAATCAGTGGCGGGACCAACAAACAAGGTTCCCCCACGAAGCAGGGTGCCTGGACCCATGGCCCTGTTCCTCTGCTACTGAGTAAGCGGCACTCCTGTTACAGACCAAGGCGAACTGGAGAGAGAAAGCGCAAATCTGTTCGAGGTTGCATTGTGGATGCCAATCTGAGAGTTCTTAACTTGGTTATTGTGAAAAAGGGAGAGAAGGATATTCCTGGACTTACAGATACTACTGTACCTCGTAGACTGGGACCCAAAAGAGTTAGTAGAATCTGCAAATTTTTCAATCTATCTAAGGAAGATGATGCCCGCCAATATGTTATCAGAAAACCCTTAAACAAGGAAGGTGAAAAACACAGGATCAAGGAGATTTAGTGTCTTGTTACACCACGTGTCCTGCAACACAAGTGCCCAGACATATTGCTCTGAAGAAACAGCATACCAAGAAAAACAAGGAAGAGGTTGCAGAATATGCCAAACTTTTGGCCAAGAGAATGAAAGATGACAAAGAAAAACGCCAGGAGCAGATTGCCAAGAGACGCAGGCTGTTCTCTCTGAGAGCTTCTACTTCTAAGTCTGAGTCCAGTCAAAAATAAGAATTTTTAAGAGTAACAAATAAATAAGGTCTGGCTTTCAAAAATAAATAAGAATTAGAAAATCTAAACAAACCAATTACAATAATGAGATTAAAATACTAATAAAAGGTTTCCCATCAAAGACAAATCCAGAACTCGATTGCTTCACTTATGAAATCTACAAAAATAAATTAAGGAAAAAGAAGAACTCATTTCCTTTTATTATTTCAAACAATTGAAAAGGAACTTTTCCAAACTCTTTGTACAGTGCCAGCATAATCTTAATACCCAAACCAGATAAGGACCCAACAAAAAGAAAACTACAGGTTAATGTGCCTGATTAACTTATGGGTAAAAATCCTTAACAAAACTCTAGTAAACAGAATTCAGCAGCACATTAAAGATCCTTCATCATAATTAAGTGAAAATTCATCCTGGGGATGCAAGGTTTGTTTAATATACACAAATCAATAAACATGATATATCAAATTAATAGAATGAAGAACAAAAAGTATACAATCATTTCAATAGATATAGAAAAAACACTTCACACATTCAATCTCTATTCATGATAAAATCTCTTGCAGGGCATTCTTGCACACACCTGTAGTCCAGCCTCTAGAGAGGCTGACACAGGAGAATCGCAAGTTCCAGGCCAGCCTCAGCAACTTAGCAAGGCTATCAGCAACTTAGCAAGACCCTGTCTCAAAATAAATAAATAAATAAATAGATAGATAGGGTTGGGAATGTAACTCAGTGGTAAAGCACCCCTGAGTTAAATTCCTATCAGCAAACACACGCACACACACACACACAACAATAACAACAACAACAACAAACTCAACATATTAAGTATAGAAGGAAAAAAAATCTTAACATAATAAAGGCCATATAAATAAATGTACAGCCAACACAATATCAAATGGGGAAAAATTTAAAGCTTTTCCCTACGAGCTGAAACAATGCAAACATGCTGTTTTTATCACTGGTTCTCAGCATAGTACTGGAATTCCTAGCTAGAAGTATTAGTCAAAAGGAAAAACAAATTGGAAAGGATGAAATCAAACTGTCCCTCTTTGCAGATAACATGGTTTGCAAACCTGTATAAAACATTAAAGACTCCACAAAAATGTATTAGAATCAAGAAATGAATAAAGTTGCAACATATAAAATGAGCATACAATATTCAGTAGCATTTCTATATGCCAATAGGAGAATTTCTGAAAAATAATTCAAGAAAGGATTTTCATTTAAATTAGCAACAAAATGTACTTAGCAATAAGTTTAACCAAAATGGTCAACATTCTCTATAAAGAAAATGATAAAACATTGAAGAAAGAAATTAGGAAATTACAAATATATTTAAAGATATTGCATGTTTGCAGATTGAATTAATATTTTTAAAATGTGTATACTATACAAAGTGATTTATAGATTAAATACAATCCCTATCAAAATTACAATGTCCATTTTTTAAATAAATGGTATTCCATATGTATATATACCACATTTTCTTTATCCATTTATACACTGATGAATGCTTAAATTGATTTCATATCTTAGTTATCATGAACAGTGCTGCAATAAACACAGGAATACAGATGTCTCTTCACATAAACCTGAAAGTTATTATATTAAGTGATATAACACAGGTACATAAAGATAAATACCACATTATCTCACCATATTCAATTTTTCAAAAGTTGTTCTCATAGAAATAGAGAATAAAACAATAGTTACCAATGATTGGCAAGATCAAGGTTATTGAGAGGATGAGGAGAATTTTGTCAGTTTAAAAAGTTACAATTAGAAGGAATAAGTTTTGATATCCTATTATTTATACAGAAGAGTTACTTTAGTTCACAATAACGTATCAATGATTTCAAAATAGGAGAATTTTGAATGTTCTTACCACAAATGAATGTCAAATATTTAAGGTGATGAATATAGGATATGCTAATTATCCTGATGTCATAATTATGTACACAGGTACCAAAATAGTGCTTGTATCACCTAAATATGTACATCTATTATTTATGAAATAAAAAAATCAGAAAAATAAACATGTGGAAAAAATCAACTTAATTTTTTTTTATTATTGTAAACAAATGGGATACATGTTGTTTCTCTGTTTGTACATGGCGTAAAGGCATACCATTTGTGTAATCATAAATTTAAATAGGGTAATGTTGTTTGATTCATTCTGTTATTTTTTCGCTTCCCCCCCACCCCTCCCACCCCTTTTTTCCCTCTATACAGTCCTTCCTTCCTCCATTCTTGCCCCCCTCCCTAGCCCTAACTCTAACCCTAACACTAACCCCTCCCACCCCCCATTATGTGTCATCATCCACTTACTAGCGATATCATTCGTCCATTGGTTTTGTGAGATTGGCTTATCTCACTTAGCATGATATTCTCCAATTTCATCCATTTGCCTGCAAATGCCATAATTTTATCATTCTTTATGGCTGAGTAATATTCCATTGTATATATATACCACAGTTTCTTTATCCATTCATCAATTGAAGGACATCAAGGTTGGTTCCACAATCTGGCTATTGTGAACTGAGCAGCTATGAACATTGATGTGGCTGTATCTCTGTAATATGCTGATTTTAAGTCCTTTGGGTATAGGCCAAGGAGTGGGATAGCTGGGTCAAATGGTGGTTCCATTCCAAGTTTTCTAAGGAGTCTCCATACTGCTTTCCAGAGTGGCTGCACTAATTTGCAACCCCACCAGCAATGTATGAGTGTACCTTTCTCCCCACATCCTCGCCAACACCTGTTGTTGCTTGTATTCTTGATAATCGCCACTCTAATTGGGGTGATATGATCGCCCACCGCCTGCGGGGACAATCACAACACGTACGCTCTTCTTGATCACAGGAACCAAAAGGGGTTTATTCCGCAAGTCTCAGACTTATATTGAGAACATCAGCCTATCAGAGAGTAGACTACCAGGAAAGTCAGCCTATCAAGGAACAGTCTCCAGGCAGATACCAGGATTGCCTCATGTACAACAGCCAACCAGAGTAATTTCCTAAAACTTGTATATGAGTGCAGCTATGTCTGGCAAGCTACCAGGTGCCATCATAGAGATCAGGCCATGGTGCGGCTATGGGGCCCTCAGAGCCCGCCCCTGACAGGGTGAGATGGAATCTTAGGGTGGTTTTGATTTGCATTTCTCTTATTACTAGAGATGTTGAACATTTTTCCATATGTTTGTTGATTGCTTGTAGATCTTCTTCTGTGAAGTGTCTATTCATTTCCTTAGCCCATTTGTCGATTGGATTATTTGCATTCTTGGTGTAGAGTTTTTTGAGTTCTTTATAGATTATGGAGATTAGTGCTCTATCTGAAGTATGAGTGGCAAAGATTTTCTCCCACTCTGTAGGCTCTTTCTTTGCATTGCTGATAGTTTCCTATGCTGAGAGAAAGCTTTTTAGTTTGAATCTATCACAGTTATTGATTCTTGCTTTTATTTCTTGTGCTATGGGAGTCCTGTTAAGGAACTCTGATCCTAAGCCAACAAGTTGAAGCTCTGGACCTACTTTTTCTTCTATAAGATGCAAGGTCTCTGGTCTGATTCCGAGGTCCTTAATCCATTTAGAGTTTAGTTTCGTGCATGGTGAGAGATATGGGTTTAGTTTCATTCTGTTGCATATGGATTTCCAATTCTCCCAGACCCATTTGTTGAAGAGGCTGTCTTTTCTCCATTGCATATTTTTGGCCCCTTTGTCTAGTATGAGATAATTATATTTATTTGGGTTTGTGTCCGTGTCCTCTATTCTGTACCATTGATCCACCTTTCTATTTTTGTACCAATACCATGCCGTTTTTGTTACTGTTGCTTTGTAGTAGAGTTGAAGATCTGGTATTGCGATACCCCCTGCTTCACTCTTTCTGCCAAGGATTACTTTAGCTATTCTGGGTTTTTAATTCTTCCAGATGAATTTCATAATTGCTTGCTCTATTTCTGTAAGGTACATCATTGGGATTTTAATTGGAATTGCATTGAATCTGTATAGCACTTTTGGTAGTATGGCCATTTTGACAATATTAATTCTTCCTATCCAAGAACATGGGAGATCTTTCCATCTTCTAAGGTTTACTTTAATTTCTTTCTTTAGTGTTCTGTAGTTCTCATTGTAGAGGTCTTTCACCTCTTTTGTGAGATTGATTCCCAAGTATTTTATTATTTTTGTGATGCTATTGTGAATGGGGTAGTTTTCCTACTTTCTCTTTCTGAAGATTCATCACTTATGTATAAAAATGCATTAGATTTATGTGCATTGATCTAATATCCTGCTACTTTACTGAATTCACTTATGAGATCTAAAAGTTTTCTGGTGGAATTTCCTGGTTCCTCTAAGTATATAATCATATCATCAGCAAATAGGGATAGTTTGAGTTCTTCTTTTCCTATTCGTATCCCTTTAATTTCTTTGGTCTGTCTAATTGCTCTGGCTAGAATTTCAAGGACAATATTGAAAAGAAGTGGTGAAAGAGGGCATCCCTGCCTTGTTTCAGTTTTTAGGGGGAATGCTTTCAGTTTTTCACATTTAGAATGATATTAGCCATGGACTTAGCATAGATGGCCTTTACAATGTTAAGGAATGTTCCCACTATCCCTATTTTTTCTAGTGTTTTGAGCATGAAGGGATGCTGTATTTTATCAAATGCTTTTTCTGCATCTATTGAAATAATCATGTGATTCTTGACTTTAAGTCTATTGATATGATGAATTACATTTATTGATTTCCTGATGTTGAACCAACCTTGCATTCCTGGGATGAAACCCACTTGATCATGGTGCACTATCTTTTTAATATGTTTTTGTATGTGATTTGCTAAAATTTTGTTGAGAATTTTTGTGTCAATGTTCATTAAGGATATTGGTCTGAAATTTTCTTTCCTTGATGTGTCTCTGTCTGGTTTAGGTATCAGGGTGATATTGGCTTCATAGAATGAGATTGGGAGGGTTCCCTCCTCTTCTATTTCATGGAATACTTTGAGAAGTATTGGAATGAGCTCTTCTTTAAAGGTTTTGTAATTTCCATAATCTAACCGTGCTGGGGTCTGGAACCAGGGTCTCCAGCATGGGAGGCAGCCGCTAAGAAAACCTTAGAAGATGGAAAGATCTCCCATGTTCCTGGATAGGCAGAATTAATATTGTCAAAATGGCTATACTACCTAAAGTGCTATACAGATTCAATGCAATTCCAATTAAAATCCCAATGATGTACCTTGCAGAAATAGAGCAAGCAATTATGAAATTCATCTGGAAGAATAAAAAACCTAGAATAGCTAAAGCAATCCTCAGTAGCAAGAGCGAAGTAGGGGGTATTGCAATACCAGATCTTCAACTCTACTACAAAGCAATAGTAACAAAAACGGCATGGTATTGGTACCAAAATAGACAGGTAGATCAATGGTACAGAATAGAGGACATGGACACAAACCCAAATAAATACAATTTTGTCATACTAGACAAAGGGTCCAAAAATATGCAATGGAGAAAAGATAGCCTCTTCAACAAATGGTGCTGGGAAAACTGGAAAACCATATGCAATAGAATGAAATTAAACCCCTATCTCTCACCCTACACAAAACTCAACTCAAAATGGTTCAAGGACCTTGGAATCAGACCAGACACCCTGCATCTTATAGAAGAAAAAGTAGGTCCAAATGTTCAACTTGTTGGCTTAGGATCAGAGTTCCTTAACAGGACTCCCATAGCACAAGAAATAAAAGCAAGAATCAACAACTGGGATAGATTCAAACTAAAAAGCTTTCTCTCAGCAAAGGAAACTATCAGAAATGTGAAGAGAGAGCCTACAGAGTGGGAGAATATCTTTGCCAACCATACCTCAGATAGAGCGCTAATTTCCAGAATCTATAAAGAACTCAAAAAACTCTACACAAAGAATACAAATAATCCAATCAACAAATGGGCTAAGGAAATGAACAGACACTTCACAGAAGAAGATGTACAAGTAATCAACAAATATATGAAAAAATGTTCAACATCCCTAGTAATAAGGGAAATGCAAATCAAAACTACCCTAAGATTTCATCTCACCCCAATTAGAATGGCAATTATCAAGAATACAAGCAACAATAGGTGTTGGCGAGATGTGGTGAAAAAGGAACACTCATACATTGCTGGTGGGGTTGCAAATTAGTGCAGCCACTCTGGAAAGCAGTGTGCAGATTCCTCAGAAAGCTTGGAATGGAAACACCATTTGACCCAGCTATCCCACTCCTTGGCCTATACCCAAAGGACTTAAAAGCAGCATACTACAGAGATACAGCCACATCAATGTTCATTGCTGCTCAATTCACCATAGCCAGATTGTGGAACCAACCTAGATGCCCTTCAGTTGATGATTGGATAAAGAAACTGTGGCATATATATACAATGGAATATTACTCTGCAATGAAGAATGATAAAATTATGGCATTTGTAGGCAAATAGACGAAATTGGAGAATATCATGCTAAGTGAGATAAGCCAATCTCAAAAAACTAAAGGACGAATGATCTCGCTGATAAGCGGATGAGGACATATAATGGGGGGTGGGAGGGGTTAGCATTAGATTTAGGATTAGGTTTAGGGTTAGGGATAAGGAGAGCGGTAAGAATGAAGGAAAGAAGGACTGTATAGAGGGAAAAGAGGTGTGGGAGGTGTGGGGGGGAAGAAAAAAAACATCATTGTCCTATGTAAATGTAAAAAAAAAAAAGAATAATTAAAAATAAATAAATAAATAAAGGTTTTGTAGAACTCGGCTGAGAACCCATATGGTCCTGGACTTTTCTTTGTTGGTAGGCTTTTGATGACTTCTTCTATTTCATTACTTGAAATTGGTCTATTTAAATTGTGTATGTCCTCCTCATTCAGTTTAGACAATTCATATGTCTCTAGAAACCTGTTGGTGTCTTCAAAATTTTCTATTTTGTTGGAGTAGAGATTTTCAAAGTAGCTTCTAATTATGTTTTGTATTTCAGTCGTGTCTGTTTTGATATTTCCTTGTTCATTCCGAATTTTAGTGATTTGGGTTTTCTCTCATCTTCTCTTTGTTAATGTGGCTAAAGGTTTATCAATTTTGTTTATTTTTTTGAAGAACCAACTATTTATTTTGTCAATTTTTTGTATTGTTTCTTTTGTTTCAATTTTGTTGATTTCAGCTCTGAGTTTAACTATTTCCTGTCTTCTACTACTTTTGGTGTTGGTCTGTTCTTCTTTTTCTAGGGCTTGGAGCTGTAGTGTTAGGTTGTTTATTTGTTGAGTTTTACTTCTTTTATTGAATACACTCCATGAAATAAATTTTCCTCTAAGTACTGCTTTTATAGTGTCCCAGAGATTTTGATATGATGTTTCTTTGTTCTCATTGACCTCTAAGATTTTTTTAATTTCCTTCCTAATATCTTCTGTTATCCAATCATCATATAATAGCATATTGTTTAATCTCCAGGTGTTGGAGTAGTTTCTGTTTTTTACTTTCATTTATTTCTAACTTCAATCCATTATGATCTGATAGAATACAAGGTAGTGTCTCTATCTTCTTGTATTTGCTAACATTAGCTTTGTGGCATAATATATGGTCTATTTTAGTGAAGGATCCATGTGCTGCTGAGAAGAAAGTGTATTCGCTCTTGGTTGGATGGTATATTCTATAAATGTCTGTTAATTCTAAATTATTGATTGTGTTATTGAGATCTATGGTTTCTTTGTTCAATTTTTGTTTGGAAGATCTGTCCAGTGGTGAGAGAGGCGTGTTAAAATCACCTAGTATTATTGTGTTCAATTTAATTTTTCACAGAAGTACTTTTTAAAAAAATTCCTAAAGTTCATTTAAAACCATTAAAGACCCAGAAAAGCCAAATGATTACAGTTATAATTAGACAGGTTTAGTATATTCTTGGATATCAATATACTTCTGACTTTGAGACCTTATATGAAAAAATATAAATAATACTACATGACATCAACTGCATAAAAATGTATGCCCAGTGTGCATAGACAGACACAGTAACAAGAAGTCAAACTGTAAACTGCTTGTGGGTGTTTTGTGTTCTTGGTGGCTTTTGTTTTTCAGTTTTCAGTAATGCACTTATAAATTTATAAAATCTGGAAAGCAAATGATCCTTAAATTATACCATTTCTTCCTCATTCAGAGTCTGGTATGAAAGACATAGATATGGAAAACTAAACTAAAATATAATAGGTGTGTGGAGAGCTTCAAGTTTTTGTTAGCAGGCATAGCAGCTACCCACTGGAAGGCACTGTATCTTGACTAGCCAAGGGCTTAGGGCAGCTTCCCTGATTCATCACACACAGAGAACTGCTGAATTTGGTTACAACCCTTAAGTGCAAACAACAGATTAGTTTACTGTAATCCCATGTGTGATGCTAGGTTCCATAGAGATTTTTGTAATATGACACCCCACCACATCTCACTAGTGTTAGAGTGACAGACAAGAATCATGGCGATAGTTTACAAAGTCATGATATTTTTGCTTAACAGTTCATTTTTCCTGCCTAGCATCATGATTTGAAGAGAATACAATGTGGGTTTTGCAAAACATAGCTATGAACAAACAGATACTGTTTGGCTTGTTCATGGGTTCCTCTAAATAAAGCCAAATATAATGTGTAGGTACTGCAATGTGTAACTTTTCTATTTCATCATGGATCTTACTAAGTAACCATGCCTATTCCACAGGGCATCTATTTATCTGTGTTTCTAAGAAAGTATTCCTCCTAAAAATCTACAAAATTCAACTGATATGATTAGATATTAGTGTAATTGATAAGAAGGTCATAAAATAAGTTCACAAAAGAAACATGAAAACTCAATTTCAGACAAATTTTCAATAAAGTTAAGGTACTAATTTTCCAAAAAATGACTAAATTATGTATTGAGTAAAAATCTTTAAAGATATTAGCTTTTATCCAATACACTCATAATTTTATTACCTTTGTAGTCTAGAAAATTTTTGAATTACTTATAATATTTCCTACAACAGATATTACATTATACTTTATCATGTGCATTAGTATGTGATTTTAAATCTAGAATCAAAATTCTTCCATCTTTGTGCATAACAAAAATCATTATTTGAATACAAAGTGTAATAATACAACTTATTGTACTATAATTTCAATATTTTCTACAATAATTGACTTTAAATGTTGTAACTCTTTCAGGCAGTTTAAAAAATAAAGCCAGTAGACTTAAATACACATTTAAATGGAATAGAAAGATCTTGCAACTATTCTCCCTACATCTGCTCACTATAATGCTTGTTTAAATATTAATGTGCAGTACAAATTTGTAAACATGAATATTTGAAACTTTGAAAGGAAATGATACTTGTCCTTTTCCTCTCAATATTTTATTGGAACAGTATGCCAAACTTTCGCCAGCACCACACATGTAAATAGTTGTAATAGGAGATAGGTTTCGAATGTTCTATACATCTATTTGTTCTGTTCTAAGTTGTCATCCTACCCATGTTTATTTACACAGTTTTAATACAAATTAACATTTAATTGCAGACCAAACCTAAGAAGATTAAATGTATACCATGGCACTTATATCAAAGCAACTGCCACCAAGGCCTAGGCTATACATTTGATTTGTTTTAAACTGTTCCAATAAACATGTTAAATTTCAATGAAATCAACTGGTAAACTGTTGCTGTGTACAAGGATATTATGGTTATTTTGGTTAGTTGAAGATTTTTCAGCACAAAGGCAGCATATCCCTAAATTGGAGTAAAAACATTACACTACTACCCTGTCAATTGAATTCACAAAGTACAGTACATGCAATTAGTCATTTCTAAGTATATTTAAACCCACCTTTCCACAAAATTTGTATGTATAATTAATAGTGTAAGTATGCAGTCAGAAGTGCTCTTTGTGGCATCTCATTTTAGAAAGGGGAGGGACAATAAAAAACACAGTGTAAATTATTTAAAAACAAAATTAAACTAACCTCCCTCTGGAGATATGTGGTGTGTGTGTGTGTGTGTGTGTGTGTGTGTGTGTATCCTGTACAAGGATAGAGTTCATACATACACACATACTAATGTGGCATCTGGAATGTATAAAATTGCATATTCAAATAGGGAAAGGCTTAGTGAAATTCAGTAATGAGACAGCAACTACATATTATCTTACCATACACATGAACATATATCTCTATTATCTCAAAGCATCTACGTTTGTCATATGTATGTATGTGGACTATTGAAAAATATGTCTTATGTATTAATATGAAACATTTATCTTAGACATGTTCTGGCTCAGCCAGAAATACCGATACACCAAGTAATATTTAAAAGATACATATTAACTGCTTTATGTGCACTATGATTTCCCCCAAAGCATGTAATAGAAAAAATAAAGAGAATGAATGGGAAACCCTCCAAAATGTCCAATGCATATGTCTCTACCTCTTGTTGGCACCTTGTCATGTTCTCAGCACATAGAACTCTGATGGTTCAAAGACTTATTATTCACTGACTCATCACTTACTGATCCTAATAGTTCATTTTTTTTTCATACCACAGACATGCTTAAAACTCACAAAAGAGTGAAACCATGTACATTCCTGGACCATATGTAGAACCTATGACTAATAGCAGTGAAATATCATGAACATTTCTCTTCATAGCTTGGGGAAAATAAACCTCTTTGTTTTTGTGCTACAGTAAAAATGAGCAATAATATTAATGAATTTGAAATTTCTAACATTGTGTAACCTAAGTTATATTTTCGACTTTAAACTGTAATGTTCAGAAGGTTTAGACACTGACTGTGACAAAAAATAATAGTATTGAAAAGTTCAATGTTCTAAATTATGTTACCTAAGTTTATATAATGACTTTTAAAATGTAATCAATAGAGGATTTATCCATTTATACATATTCTGCAATCAGGCTTAAACTTTAAGACTTAGATTTCAGCTTCACTGACTGTTCCAAAAAATGATACTTTCTTGATTCCCTAATCTTACCAGGTCTGAGTTTGACTGAAGGCTATGCAATGATAAAGTAACATTCACTTATTCCTGAATTAACATGCAAATTTACAGTTAATGAAAAATTTATTTTTTCCAGGGTTTTGGGGGTAATCATATAACCATGTCAGGTTAAGAATTGGATTTTTGATCTTTTCTCATGCTTTTCTCTCTCCTAACCGCTTTCTTTCTCCTCCTCGCTTTTCACACTCTTTCTTGCACGTGACTTTCTCTTTTCCTCTCTTTTCCTCTCATTTTCTCTCTTACCCTGCAGGGAGACATTCTGTTTACTTAATAAACCCTCTTATGTGATAAAAAAAAAAAAAAGAATCGAATTTTTAAACTTAGTTTGCTGAATTAAGATATTCTCTTTTAAACGGGGAGGAGGGTACACATGTATGTACCATCAAAGCAGATGAAAATAAAACTTTTAATTATTAGAATTTAGGGTCTATTAAATATTGTTT
Organism: Sciurus carolinensis; assembly: GCF_902686445.1. NCBI lineage: Eukaryota > Metazoa > Chordata > Mammalia > Rodentia > Sciuridae > Sciurus > Sciurus carolinensis. Next base: position 61,248,638 of record NC_062232.1, on the reverse strand, counting down.
GGTCACCTTCATTGGCCAACAATTTCACATTTTGTCTAACCAGTGTGGCTTTTGATTTTTGTGGGTTTTAGAAGCAAGCCTAAAATTTAGTTGAGTTAAAAGTGGCTCAACTTTATTTATTCCATATTTATAACCACAATTTACTAACTTACTTGAATTTTGCACCCTCATTCAAGGAATTAGAATTTTATTTTACAGAAAATTATAAGGGCATTAAATATTTATATGCTTGCATCAGAGGTGTTAGCAGATTTCTGCTGATGAGCAATTTGCTCAGAAGAGGACTGCTTACCACACCTCTTGAGGTTTCTTGTTTTCTGTGAAGGCTTTCCTTTGGTCACTTCTTCAATTAAAATTGTAAAATGATAATTTATGACCACCTGTAAAATGACTTAAGGTAAATGCCTAGGTTCTAGAATTCAAATTTTTGCTTCTTTCTATTAATCATCATTACTAATATAATTCCATATTACTGATTTTATGTGAGGAATACATCAGAAAAATATCTGAAATATAAAGCAAGGGGTATACATACTCAGGAGCAGTCACAAAATTAATAGGTTCTCTTACATAATCAAAGTAACCCAGAGATTTTCTTGATTTTTCAGTTAAATGCTTTCTCTTGGTTAGTTCTTAGGTTCTCCCATGTAACACCACAGGATATGTTTCTTTATAATCTGATATGGTGACTTCTACTAAAGATACAAATTATTTTACTCATTAAAGGTAGCTTATAACCTTCATATTTTGGAGTAGAAAAAACTAAAGTGTCCCCATTGCTTTTAATCCCTGTTAATTAAGATGAGTAATACATATTTTTCATGTCTCAAAGTCCTGTAACAGCTGCCTGTTTAGTTTAAATGACAAGTAATTATCTTTATCAGAATATTTGGTTTAAATGAAATCATGTGCTTTTCTGTCTATACATCAAGGAGTGAAGCATATATAATTTTAATTGGAAGGCACATTTATAAGGCATATTAATGATGAAGTAATACTTTTGAAAAAATAAATAATAATTATGTGTTCTTACTAATACGTTTTGGAAAAGTTAGTGAAAACAGTTTAGTAGATTGATTAGTGTGTCAAAAGTCAAGTCATGCTATTATGATTTGAAGGTCCTTGGCTTAATAAAATGGCTAGAACTACTGATGAAAAAATTAAAAACTGATCAGTCTTAAAGATATACAGATTATTGTAGGAAATACCTTATAATTATTTTCAGAAATCTAGGGTCTGATGAAAGGAAACCATTTGACTTCATAAACTAAAATAAGTCTTATTTTCCACTTTCGTCTAATCTAACTTACCATGACTGAGGCACAATATTGGAATTAAATTGTATCTATATAAGTCTATTTTCATATTTATGGATTCAGTTGTGTTTTCCTTCTTGGATAATAATGTCTTAGGATTCTTGGAGGATTTAAATCATTTGTTTTTGCAAATGGTGTATAAAATGCCAGGTTTGTTAATGGAATAAGTAAATAAACTTCATCTAAGAATCATCCAAAACTAAAAGTAAATAAGATCAAATTTATTTAGAATATTTTACTTTTCATTTGATCTTTGTGTTCCTCCAGAATTAAATAGTCACTTAGCTACAAAGATTAACAAAAGTTACACTTGAAAGTTTGTGTCCTTATTTGTACTTCAGAATTGAGGTTACTATTTCCTTCGACAGCAGAGTATAAAGGTATAAAGCAAACAATTGAAATTTCTTCTATAATAACTAGCTAGAAAATTACAATGCAGAAATCTTCACAGATAAAACAAACTGTTTTAACACTTTCACAGTAATTCCATTCATCTTCTGTTGGTCATTATCAATATGTAAATGGCATATGGCAAGGTTATGGCTATTCTATAATTGGAGACCACACCACCCGGCATCAGTTTTCACTGATGGGTTCTTTCATCAAATAATATTTACTGAGTATCTTATTTTGAGGCCCAATACCTCTGTAATCAGAGTTTCTTATAGGTCATATTTGCATAAACAATGTCTTATGAAGATTTGATAAGGCACTTTAACTGTATAACAGAGCAAAGTTGTCTGGTAATGAAGTTTTTAAAACCTAACAGATGTTGCCATTTCTTTGGTTACAAATAAAGAAAATATGTGCTTACATGAAAATTGTATTAAAAATGTGATCGTTCCATTAAAGGCAATGGTTGATTGTTGGATACCAGTGAGCATGATTACATTTGCCTTCTCTAAAAGAGACTTGACTGTTGTCATTCCCTTTCAGGTGGTTGGAAGTATTTACCAGTCTAGAAGGCATAGAGAAGTTGTATCTATAAAAGCCATAGGAAGGGCGGAAAGAGCAACTGAGTACCTCCTGGGTGATGGGGTTTGGTGGGAAAATATTTCCAGATGCCTGCAATCCATATAACATTTGATTGGCAGAATGAGGTGTGTGTACACACTGCCCATTGAAGTCTTCAGAGGAACCACTTTTTGAATTGGTGACCCCTAGAGAAGATAACATGGGCACTTCCATCATGAGTGGGGCTAAAGACTGAGATCTGTTGCTGCTTGTCAGCCTTTCAGGAGCAGGTAAGTCAAGAGGTTGCTGTCGCCAAAAATTAGTTGGGCAAATCTTGTAGCAAAGGGGCAGGTTGATACTGTGTAGGTACGTCTCTGGACAGGTCATTCCAAGGGAGCTTGTAGGTAAGTGAAATGTAGGTGGAGAGCAAGGTGGAGAAAGTAAGGAGCTCAAAGGAGAAGGAGCCTCTCCACTAGAGGTCACTGGAGAAGAGCCACTGCTTCCACCTGTAAATGACAATTCAGTCAATGAACAAAGAACTTCATGTCCTTGATGAATCATTTATCATGTACATCACCATTCATGCTTCATTCTTACATTAGTTTTCCTTGCAAGTTCATAGTTCTTTGAGCTTCCCTGGGAAAGGTTATGCTCATTCCTCTGACTGAAGTTGAATGTAGTATCTCTACTATTACCATCACTATTACTTTTAACACTACTCTTATTTATTGTGTATTGAACATTCACTATTCTCAAGAATTGCACAAAACACTTAAACCATACTTACCTAGTGAATAAGAGCCTAAATATGTGATTTGGAGTCAATAATATGAACAAAAACTAGTTTTTTTGTATTTGATATTTAAAAATGTACTAAAATAAGATGTTAAGTAAATTGAATGAATTGGTTCTTTGGAATTCTATTGGCAGCCACAGTCTGATAAAAATAAATTATAAAAATAATTTTACATAAGTAAAGATAATTTTTCCAGTTAAGGAACATCAAGATGAGAATGAAAGAATTCAGATAAATGATGTCCAGTCATCTTTCATCGTTGCCTAGCATATCTAAATTTAGGAATAATTATAAGGTCCAGGATAATCTAGACTCTGAAACTTATTTTTGTAAATATTTGAATTCAACGGAACAATTGGTTATTAACTGGACTTGAGTTTTATGTTGCTGTTGTTTTCTTAGCTATTTTGGATATATAGATATAACCTAATCTTTCATCAACAGGGTGGAAAATATATTTTAAATAAAACATTAAAAATTATCTGGCTGAGGCAGAAGGATGACAAGTTCAAAGTCAGTCTCAGCAACTTAGTGAGGCCCTAAGTAACTTAGCCAGACTCTGTCTCCAAAAAAAAAAAAAAAAAAAAAAATAGAAATTAAAAAAAAAAAGAACTGGGAATGAAACTTAGTGGTAAAATGTCCCTGGGTTTAATTTGAGTACCTTTGGGGTACCTTAAATGATTAAGAAAACTCTATCTTTCAAATTATAAATTAATGATTGTGTTTAACTTTCTTCTTCATTATTACACAATGTGCTGATTTAGGTATTTTAAAAGATTGCTGCCTAGATGCTATTAGTTATATTGATATTGTAAAATAAATATTCATATTTTATCTATAAAACTCCCTAATCCACATGTGTATAGTCAAGCCAATGAAATAATTCAATCATTGATTAGACTTGATTTCTTCACATTTCAGTTAGTGTTTATGGCATCCTGAAAAATTCAACCTAAGTATCATGTTGATGATTTGCTCTTTGAATTAATGTTTAAAGATAAACAGCTTTAATGGACTAAAGGTAAAAGGGGGGAATTCCATGTTGCTTGCAAATAAAAATTCTTCATTTATTGTTAAATATCAGTGTAAAGGAAGGCATACATTATTTTACCAGAAAACCTGCATTTTTCAAACTTTATTGTTATTTAGACAGGAAATGTACTACCTGAAATGTAGATCAATGGATATGATGTTATAATTAGGTAAGACTGAGAAGTTCTGTTGTGCTATTGCACAGTGTGATGACAACAGATAGCAATAATGTATTAAGCATTGCAGAAAGCTAGAGATATGTATTTCGTATGTTTTCACCATATAGAAATGATTAATGTTTGAGGATGTAAACGTTTAAATTGATTTAAATGTTATGAAATGTATACATGTATCAAAATATTGCTTGGTCCCTTCTAAAAATGCACAAGTTTTGTTTTCATGTATCAGTTAAAAACATTTCAAAGATTAAAAATCAATAAAATAGGCAAAATATAGCATACTGATTCAGCCCTTATCCTACTTTTGTATGATTTTTTAGTTCCTTTGTTGGCTTATTAATTGTAATATTTTGTTTGTTTTATGTTTATATTATTCTTCTTTGGTTTACAATTTACCACTTCAAGGATAAAATCTTTATGGTAGTTTGTATTTTTTTCTCTCCCCATTTTTGTACCATGCTCATTATACAATCTATCTTCTATTAAAACCACAGTACATTATTATTATCTTGCATCAATGCCTCAATGACTTTTTAAAAAGTTTGAAAATAAGACAAAACATACTTTTACTCACATAAAAAAGTATAATATTTGAGATGAGCATTTGTTTTTACTACTTCAAAAAGGAAAATCAGAGCTAAGTGATGGTGTAACTAAAAGGAAATTACTTTAACACGTGCTAGAAAATTCTCATAAAACATAAAAATATTCATTTCTACAGTTGCAAGTCAGACCACAAATGGACCATAGGCAGATCCTAAATATGAGATAGTGATATGCTGAAGAATCCAGATCAGCTCTGGAGATAAGGGTGTAAGATAACTCAAAAATCAGGTGCCTTCATGCCAGCTCTTCTCTCTTTTTTCATCTTAATTCCTCACCAAGTTAAATATATACCTATGTGCTTATAAACAAACATTTTCTGGCATACAGTTATTCCCTTGTATAGCATTTGGGTCAAGGGCTTTAGCTGTTGCTATTTCATTAACATGTAAAAATAAAACTAAAGGTTATGAGTTTTCTTACTTTGTGTGTCAGCACCAAAGGTTTTTAAATCCAGAATAAGAGAAGGTCTCCATGAGTAGGTCTCTAAGAGCCCATCCAATACACCCCTAAAAAAGAGATTCAACTTTTAGCAACCTCAGAATGCAGCTCTAGAAACACTGATTTATATAAACATTTACTTCTTTTACAGGCAAGTATCTGAAATATTTTTCTTTTATAGCTAGACTTCTGAATAATATTCAATCAAACCCAGGGTTCTACAATAATAAATGTTACAAGTGGGTAAGGAAAAAAGTGTGAGAAAGTAAAGCTTTGAGGCAAAATATCTAGTTACTTTCCTCCCACTCACTGATCACAAAACCTAGAACTTCTGAGTCTCTGAGTCACAGTTTCAATATATTTTATACTTGTTAAAAGGGCTACATAAATATTAGGTGTGATTGTTGTTACTTACCTGTTTCTTCCTGGATCTCTAAAGCCTTTAGCAAAAGGATTCCTGTCTATTTTCAGTTTGGTAATCTATGGATTCAAAAGAAAAAGAAAGAGAAAGTCAGTGCTCTCAGTAACCTCAGTGCTCTCACCATTGCTTATAATGGTTATAACAACCATACAAGACTGTAACCTGTAATACATCACTGTAAGTAAATGTAAGCATATAGGTAAGTCAAATTTTGAATGATTATGCCTAAATCTCCTGCCACCCCTTTGCTCTTTTCTCCTTTCTAACATAAGTATCACACAATTTATTATCAAATTTGACTTACTGACAAAAAATAAAACCATGATTATTTTTTCAAATTTTTTATAAAGCAATTTATAGAGTGCAGCTTGCCTCTAACCCAATGTCCCTTGAGGCCACTCCCGCTTGCCTGGGACCTGGCCAGCTTTACCTGCTGATTTTGGTAAGCTGTCACTGTGGTGAATTCAGTTTCTTTAAAGGAGAACGTTTTAACCCCTTCAGCTGGCAGGGACTGAATCCGGGACAGGTCAACTCTGCTGTCTTGCTCCATCACATGCACGCGGGGCTTGTACTTATGCATGGACTGCAGAATTATCTGGGGGAGAAATGGTCAAATGCTGCCAGAAAAACTGGCTTCCCCTCCCAACATAGTTGTCCTCTAAGGATCACCCCAAATGTGGTCACACACAAAGAAAGAGGTAAGTTTAAACTGGGAGACTCAGGTAACCACACACAAAGACTTGTTATGCCATTTGGTCCCCTACAGATATTCTCCTGCCTGAATAGTTTCCAGAGCAAAGCACCTCATAGACACCAGGCAACAATTATTCCTTTTCCAGATCGGGGCCCCTTTCTGTTTCTAAATGTGGTTGACTATGTGTGGTAGAAATATAGTCATAGGGATTTGATCACCTGCCACAGGTTCCTTGTGCGGTAACTGATGGGCCTGAATGTGGTGGGAAAACTTCTGACACTCCCAACCTCTTAATTCTGCACTCGTTCTCTTCTCCTTTTGTGACTGGCACAAGGGTCAGCTAGGCAGGGAAGAGGCAGGAGTGCACTAGAAGACTTAAGATCCATATGACCTGAAAACAAGCAGGGACTGTCTGTGGAAGCAGATTGTAGGTGAGATTTCCAGTCTGCATTCCAGTTCCCCTGCTTGCATCCTCCCACGACACCACATGGAAAGTACCCATCTAGCAACTCTGTGGACTACGGGGAAGGCAAGTACCCACAGTGATTGCTCCAGTGGCCTAGGTGCCTAAAAGACCCTTTCCTCCTGGTCTTTCCGACCAGGCAGTTCTGGCTTAAACTTTCTTTTTGTCCTCAAACCCCTGCTCTTACTATTCCCAAAGGCCACCACCTTCAATTGCTGAACAAAAGTTTCCTGAACCCTTAGTTTGGCTCTTTAAGTCACAGGACCAGGAGATTAGACAGTTTCTAAAGAGTTAATGTTCAATACCATGCATTGCCAAAAGCCTTGGCACCACCCTCTTTAGCAGGTAGGATTGTGTTCACTTACATGGCCTTTGTCGTCCATCTCATTGTTTGTGAGTTTCACCCTATCAAAGCTGATGATCTGCCGCATCCAGGTCTCTCCTGAGCAGGGGGAGTCCGGGTGGACATAGAATCTGGGAGTGATGCACGAATGGTCAGTATTCCCAGCTACCATCCACTGCGAGCTGTGATACACGTATCTGAAAAGGTGGGACATTAGCATTAAGTTTACCCAGCAAAAGCCAACGGAATGGAGGTGAGCTAATGAATTCTACTCCTAAGTCCTGGCCAAAGACTAGTCTGCTGACCCCATAGGCAAATAACAGAAAATCAACATTGATTTCTAAAAAGTGTTAAGGGGCAGAAAACAAAAAGTAAATAAACACGTTATCAAAATGCAATGGAATGCCAGGGGGAGTTAAATGTCATGGGATTTTCCTGTCTGTTTTGTATTTTCTCACAGAAAACACAAAAGAAATTGATCTAAAGGGTTTTCCTATGCAGGGATATCCCGGTTGGGGGAACAAACTGCATGAGCAACGAACTACAAGTGTTAGGAAGCAGTGGAGGATTGAGCAGGGTGTCTGTCTAGCCCACTGTCAGCAGCAGTCTTAGTGGAATCCCTTTTGACAAGAAGGCTTCACTTCAGGAAACCCTCAGGAACCCTGCCCCATGCAGCCTCTGGGCATATTTCACACAGTTTTTAATCTCGAACCGTCAACCAAGCCCTATATTCCCAAACCAGCTTCAAGGAAAACTATAAGCAGCTTGTTCTGCTGTTTCCAAGCTGCAGTTCCAGCAGCTGATGAGCTTCACTTTCTCCTTGCTCTCAAGAAGGGCACTGGGTTCCTGGTAGGTGGCCTCCTCAGAGGGCAGGGTTCTGCACCCATCTCCAGGTGGAACACTCATAGCCCAGTATCAGCTTCTCTCCCCACCCCAGAGTCCATGAGTCAAAGCCATAGGCCTGTGCATCTGGGTTTCTAGCTCAGAAGATCCTTTGAGACTTTAGAACACTGATCATTTGTAGTGTGTTCTAAGTGGAATGCTTAAAGAAAAGAGTGTAAAAGTTTTCTCTTGCTCTCTGGAATATGGTCACCTCTTCAGGAAAAGGGCTAAAGAAGGGAATAAAGATGGGCCTAGGTGTGATGACCTTCATCTAGCCTTGGAGAAAATCACGTCATAATTCTTGGTGCCTTTTGCCAAAATCTAGTATGTCCTTAGAAGCCTGGGCCCACTTAGACCCAAGGGAGCTTCTAAATTCCTTCAAATTACTTCCCTCCTGGACTACAGAGCCCATAACCTTTACAGTTTGTGTAGCTGAGGCAAGAACAGTGGGTAGGATAGAGGCCTGTGGTACATTAATAAATGACTTGCCTGCATTCCAAGAGAAAGCATAAGAAAAAACCCTGCTATTCAATCACTCTGAATTCCCATTTAAGTAAGAAAAATTCTACTCCTGAGGTCCAAGGAAGGTCCATTCTCCCTTCCCATATGCTACAGTTCTAAAAATAGTGTTGTGAGGTTGCAGATTTGAAGATTTGAATCCCTGTCCCCTGGCTGAGTCTGGGGTATCCTCATATGGACCAGTTACCTATAGCGTTTGGAATCCACTGGTACCACATCTATGGCCACATAGTACTGCTTCCCTGGGTCCAGTCCTTTCACCTTGACCCGAACTGAGGGGAACATCCGCCTGTCAGAAATAAAACAGACATTGACCTAGGAAATTTCAAATATGTTTGGAAAGGGGAAAAGTCATGGACATACATGCATGCAACTGAAAAGTGAAAGGATTCATGATACCCTTGCCATTCCATGACAAATCAGGGAATGGCATTTGCTACTCAAAAAAATATTGTTGGTTTTATGATTGATTTAACTAGTCCAAGATTTCTAAGAACAGAATATCCTTACCACAAGTCTTTATCCATTACCCCCCATACACACACCATAATAAAAAGCTATGAAAGAAAAAGTAGGAGAGAAAAGGTTCTTTCTGTCCCCTGAAGTTTCAGCAATAAATTCTGTGAGGCAGATTTGGGAATAGCTGAAATTTAAAAGATTCATAAAAAATCACCCAGCTGTCATGAAAGGGTTTCCCCACTCCAAAAGGTGGCCATGGGAAAGACCCACCTCACAGAGGCCTGGACCAAGGATGGTGGCCTGGGGGCCTATTAGATGGGATATTTTCCACTGGTCTCTGTGAGGTTTAAATTGAGAGGTCTGACCACAGCCTGAGATGTGGGTTTGACATCTGGCACCTGCTTCAGATCCAATTTTTGTCATCTTGGAGTCATGGTGTAGGGGAAAGGAAAACTGAGTCATTTACATTGGGTGAGGTTTGTCTTAGCCCAATAGATTGAAGAGCCTGTGGGTGCTTTCTAAAGTATGCCAAGGAATAGGGAGAGAGACAGGCACAAGAGCACAAAATCAGAGCCTCCACACATAAGGAGAGGGTTACATTAATGGCCTACTCTAGATGAATTTTATGAAAAGTTTGGGCAGAGCCTAACCTGCCGGCCTTGGTAATGATCATCTCAGTTCCGATGTCATGGAATCTCTTCCACAGCTCAGATCCTTGAAGTTCCACTTGAATAATATCTTTCTCTTCCGGACTTTCGTGACTGTTGCCATCACCATCTCTATTTCTGTTGCTGCCGCTCCTGTCGCCGCCGCCACCACTGCTGCTGCTTCCACCACCACCAGCACAGCCCGAGAAGGCAGTTGTTAAGGATTCGGTCTTGAGTCGCTTCCTTTCTGCTGGTTTGAGAGAACTTTGAGGGTTTTGCATGCCTTCTCTTAGGCGCCAATCTGGGAGCAGGGGGCTCTGGTTCCTTCCCCAGGAATCCTGGTAGCGGATTGTGGTAGTAGATCTCGACTCTACACAATTTTTGGGAGCCCATAATTAAGAGAGGGGTCCAAGCCGCACCCCACAAAAGACGCGGCCCTTTAGATTTGCACTTCATCGCACTCCAGGAGAAGTTTGTATCTGAGACTGAATCCCCTCAGGATTTGGGAGCGCGCTGAGCTTCCAACTGCCAGGAACAGCCACCCTCGGGCTCTTAGGGTTTTGTGAGCGGTTTGTGAGTCTCACTCTTCCACAAGCATAGGGAAGGGGACCCTCCCCTCCCCTGAAAAGGAAAAGGGAATCGTGGGCTCTAAAACTTTCCTTATGGTCAGGTGGTCAAGGAGTTTCACGGCTCCCAGCAGGGCTGTCGGCCAGTACTTCCTCGGTTAGGGTTTGTGGCTCTCCCACAGCACGGCTAGTCAGGCTGAGGGAGTCGGGTCCAAGGAGCACGGGAGACAGTTTCAGTGAAATGGGATTGTCTGGGGTACTCACCGGGCTGCTCACTCTTCTCTGCAGCAGCGCTGTTCCTTCTCTCCTCCTCTTCCTCTCCGCCCTCTTTCTCCTGCAGCTCTGGTTGTGGCTCCTCTCTTGGGTCTTGAGATTTTCTTTTGCCGGATCTCCCTACCAAGGCTTCCACCGAGAAGGCGTGCGCCCGAGAGCTCAGAGCCATCCCTGGAGGGGACGAAGTGACTGTGAGCAGCAAAGTTTCAACCTGAGCTGGGTTAGGGAGGGAGAGGGAAAGAGGGAGGGAGCAGATGATAGGTAAGGGAGGGAAAACTGAAAATATCCCAAATCCGAATTTTGATCCTGCAAGGGCGTGCAAGGGCGCGCGCGCGCGTGATTTTATATATACATATATATTTTTTCTTTAAAAAGACAAAATGAAAAGAAAGTCAGATTAACTGGAATCTAAATCCTCCCAAGTCTAGTCCTCCTTCCTTTTGCAGTCTCCTCCCTCCCAGTGGACGTGTGCGAACCATCAGTCCTTCAAATCCCTGATTACAGGACCTGGCAGAGCGCAGAGATTGGCAAACGCTGTCCTTTTAGGGAACTGACCTCCCGCCCGCCAATAGCGGCTCAGGCCGCTGGGATTGGGAGATATTGTTGCATCCCAGAGTGAATATAGGGTCGGTCACAGCCTCCACTGTTTGTTTTGGAAACAGTTGGAAGCATAAAAAAAGCACCGTGAGTGACAGTTCAGAGTCTGACTGGGAGGAGAAGTTGGGGGTTAGTTGGAAAGGGACTCCAGATAGGCGGGAGGAGCGAGGAGAAAAGGGAGAAAAAAAGTTACTGTTTCGCATTAAATTGTAAAACTCAAAGACATGTGCAATAATTGCCCACGAGGGGCCACTTTTCCAACAAAAGTGAAAATATTATTTAACCAGATCCAGAGAAATGGATCCGGGTCTTTTGCTTTGCAGCGAAGCACTGGGGAAACAGCAAGGAGTGTAAGTTTTCTGGGTGAGTTTGCTCTGGAGTTGCAGTCTCAGTCTGGGTGGTGGCTGTGCCAGTCTATCATCTTTTTCTTGGTAAAGAAGATCAGGCGAGGTTGAGCGGAGAATCTCAGTTGCCACTGTCAAAAATCAGAACAGATGTGGGCCTTCACCGCCTTCCTCTGGAGCTGCACGTTCTCATGTATAGCCTTTTCTTACACAATTTAACCAACAAACACCAAGGCACACCTGTAATCCCAGTGGTTATGGAAGTGGAGTCAGGAGGATTGCAAGTTGAAGGCCAGCCTCAGCAATTTGGTGAGGCCCTAAGCAACTTAACAAGACCCCATCTCAAAAATAAATAAATAAATAAAAAGGACTAGAGGGGCTGGGGAGATAGCTCAGTCGGCAGAGTGCTGAGTTTGATCCCCAGCACCGCAAAAAAAAAAAAAAAAAAAAAAAAAAAAAAAAAAAAAGGACTAGAGATGTGGCTCAGTGGTTCAGTGCCCCTGGGTTAAATTTCCAGTACCAAAAAAACAAAACAAAACAGCCCAAGGGCCACAAGCAATACAAGAAAGGGGTATTTGCTCCCAAGAATATATACATCTCAAAATGTTAAGATTAAATAATTGATTCCAGTGTCTCCTGAAATATTATACTGGATTGGGTTTTCCTTTTCTTTATATGGATAAAGATGTTCTTTGTGTCAAGAAAAGATTTTATAATTTCCAGGGATCATGTTTACACATGCAGATGTGAGATGTCTGCCTGTGTGCATGAATTTGTTCACCCATTTTTCATCAGAAGAAATCAGGTACTCCTAGATTCTTGTAGACTACATTGTTACTAATGACATTTTCACATTTCTAAAAAGGTTCTCCTATTCTCCTTTGACATATTTGTTAAAAGGGTATTCACAGCCAATTTACCTCCATCTAAAATGGGATGCAACTTGATATAACTCATAGTATCTCAATACTGGAGTTTGAGAATAAAAGACTTGTGTAACCTTTTAATTTCACCTTCTTAGCTGAAGTAAGCCCTGCCTAGATATTTCATGTGATAGTTGTGGTAGTAATAGTGCTGGGATATTTTGCCAAAGTGAGGGCATCTTTAGGTATTGGGTATAGCTTTAAGTGCTCTAATCATGGATATCATGGCATAGGGTTAGTTACAGTCTGAATGCTGCTGAAGGGTATGGTTCAATGATTAATTATCCACTGCTTACCATGTACAACTGGGAAAGACACATTCCCTATCCAAGAGAGAAGGAGTGAAGCAAAGTCAATTCCAATATACAAGGCACTTGGACTAGAAAACAACCAGGTCTGGATATGATCTTTGTCACATCTCCATGGGCATTTCTTTCTTTCTTGAGCCATTGAAGGAAGGAAGGGGTGTATTTGTCCATTCCTTCTTACTCAAAAATGTGAATTATTTTATTCACTGCATGTTCTTAGCTAAAAGACATGGTACAGAAACAGAAAAATCAAGAGTTTGTTAATTATAGAGGGATAATTGTAATATAGAATATTCCTTGGTGATATAGAATATTTTCTTAATGTGGACATTTTCTTGCTTTTGAACCCCAATTCATTTTATTGTTCAGAGATGGGACATTACCTTGTATAGCAAAGGAAAAATTTACTTGGTAGGGTTTTCTTTAAAAACATGTTTCTATAATCATGAGGTAAAAGATGTTTATTACAATATCTGTTCTAGTATTTCAGACTATCTACTACAAGATGTGTTTTTCTTAAGTCAAGGAAATAGTGTATCTTGAGATAGAAGTTTCTTTCTTAGAATAAATATCTTTCTTAATATTTAATACATGCATGTGGTATAGTCACCCGGAATTTTTTTAAATGTGTGTAATCAAAACTTTTTCCATTCCTATTTCAGTAGCTATATAATGATATCACACTGGGAGAAATATGGATCAGCACTCTCTCAAGTGTGCTGGGCTTGTTAAGAATTAATTCCTGTTATCTCATATATGAGAGAAAATAATTGCTTATCTCTGATTCAGCTTTATAGTCTGTTTAGCTATCAAAGCTCTATGCTCTGAGGTACTAGGGACAGAGGAACACATATTTTGCCAGAAATTCATGATCTATGCTGGGGAGTCACTTTTGGGCAATCTCCATTTTTCATCCAGGAATACTCATAGAGTTTTCAATCTATGCAATGACAATGGATCAGGTAAAGTGAGGCTCTTTGATTCACAGATGCCCACATTAGATATGAGTAGTTTTTTTTTTAATTAACAACAGTAAAATTATTACAGTGACATGTTGGTTTTAAATTACCCCCAAAAACCTTCTACTATGAACACAGAATTCTTGACCTGAAAGAAATTTAAATAAATCTGTGGTTAACAAAAATAAAATCTGTTCAGTTTCTATGAAGATAGAGAGGAGAAAGATGTGCCTCAAAGGATACTGAGTTTAATAGAGTTCTAGTTGAATATGATCCCTGTACCAGTTTTTAAAACATATAAAGGAATTCATATCTTCAATAAATGTCTATACATTTTATTAGCAAGTATAAATAGATATGTACATTAACACATCCATGAAACAAAGCAAGCTATGAAAATAATGTTTCTGGTGAAATATATGTACATAGAAGTAGATTATCAAGATTAAGTTACAATATAAACATGTTACATTTATCAGAAATTTATAATATGTAAAGGGCAAAGATTTAGGGACTCTCAGTGTGGGTTCATCAAATACAAATTTATGTGTTTTTTTTTTGTTTTTGTTTTTGTTTGTGTTTTGTACCAAGGTTTGAATGCAGGAGTGCTTAACTACTGAGCAACACCCCCAGGACTTTTTTTTTTTTAATTTAGAGACAGGGACCCCTAAGTTGCTTAGAACCTCACTAAGTTGCTGAGACTGACTTTGAATTTGTGATCCTCCTGCCTCAGTCTCCCGAGCTGCTGAAATTATAGGCCTGCATCACTGTGCTTGACCAAATTTATGGTTTAAAGGAACTAAGTCTACCCAGAAGAAAAAAATTGCCTGTGTTCTACAATGCTTACTGATAGAAGAGCTGATCCCAAATACATATGGAGAGATCCCAATTTGTACTTAAATTATAAGGGAAGAAAACAAATAAATAAATAAATAAATAATTTAAATACATATATATGGCAGTATATGTGCATATATGTATACATACACACATACATACACAAACTCACAATAAAATAAATGTTTTGATACTAGTTGGGTACCTAATAACCGAATCCTACTCTTTGGCAGAAGCACAAGTGACCTCATGATGGAGACTGTTTCCTCCTATTGTTGCTCTCTTTTTCTGTTGATCCTCAATCCCCACAATTAAGATATTTTGATATAGTTCTAACACTGTAGAATGTGAATCTGAAATAAGTTACTCATGACAATTTTTTCTTTTTATTTTTTTTTCCATTACTTGGGAAAGTCCTCCTGTTATGGTTTGGATCTAAAATGTCACCCAAATGATCATGTGTTGAAGGTTTGGTCCCCAATGCTGCAGTTTTCACAATTGTGACCTTTAGAAAGTGATAGGATCATAAGTGTTCTTATCTCATCAATGGATCAATTCGTTGAGCAATTCATAAATGAATGGGCTATTGGGAGGTGGAAGAAACTTTGGAAGATAGGACTTTAGCCAGAAGAAGTCAATCACTGGGAGATATTCTTGAAAGGTACATAAAGACACCTCCTTCTTTTTATTTATTTATTATTATTATTATTTGCTTCCCAGATGCCATGAAGTGAGCTGCATTACTCCACCATGTACTCCCCAGCATAACATTCTGCCTCACCACAGGTTGATTAACAAACAATGGAGCCAAATGATTATAGACTAAAACTTCTTAATATATGAGCCAAAATAAATCCTTCTTTAAGAAGATAATTTCATGTATTTTGTCAAAGTAATGAAAACTAACACACCTCCCTAGAATGAACCCCCAAGAAAGTAGAGTCAAGAAATGCAAAGATTAAACTTCCTCTCAATATCATTTGAGTACTTGAATTCAATATTGCCTGAACTAGCCAAATTATATGAAGAAATAATTATTCTTTGTTTGCTTATGTGAGTTCCAGCTGGGTTTTTATCACTTTCAGGCAAAAGAATCTTGAGAAATAAACACATGTAGATCATATTCTTCTGTAGTTCTCTATTTCCTTTTTTTCTCCTTTTCCAATACTACCAGATCTTTGAAGATAAATTATAAGATACATACTCTCTCAGAATTGTGAACCCCAAGCACAAGTCTGACTTCCTAGATGACAAATTTGAATTCCTAAAAGAACTCCCAGGATGATGGCAATAAACAGAAGTAAAACTTTAATGGTAGGAAGACAGACTTTGAATCCAGACTGACTCATACATTCTGATTGACCTTGCACAAGTCCTTTATAAATTAAATAACTGCCTTTTAAACTTCTAATATTTTACCTTTAATACCCTCATCATAGAGTATGTTTCTATAAGTGAGTGTATCTGAGGTCCTAGTACAATAATTTATGCAAAACACAACACAATTCTTGGAACACACCAACCATTTACAGTTGTTTTCAACCTTTAAAAGATGATGGAAGTTAATTCCAAGAATGTGCTAGTCTTTGTATCAACTATATAACCATAATTCCTTTGAGGTCAGATACTAGAAGAAGAAATGTGGGCCAATGTTGGATCTCCCAACTTTCCATTCAATTCTAAAGCAGATTCAAAAGTTCAGAAGTCCTTAGAGAAATCACCTTTCTTAAATAAATTGTAGAACTAGTTTAGTAAGTAAAATTAATGAATTAACCCAAAAAATTCCCTTTGAGTTTGGGAAATGTGTCTGATAGAATATAAAATCTGATTTTATTAACAATTCTTAGAAAGGTATTTTGGTATTTTACCAATGCAATGTTAGTGGATGTTCTTCTTATATAATTAAATAAAATGTGTTAATTATAAGCCCCTAAAATAAAGCTTTTTTTCTCACTCTAGAGATTTGAGTGAATTGGCCTAAGTCATATTAATGAAATTCACACACTGGATCTTTCAATTTCTGCTTAGGTTAATTTAATATAATCTTTGAAACAATCTGTGCTTTCATGCATCTACCTGTTGAGTTATGCAAGTCAAACTCTGTCATCCTTGTACCTATTCTGGGGAAGAAAGAGTAGGGAGACAATTTCATATCTGTGTTCATTGTGTTCTTCTCATGGGGAAGATGGAAGCTGAATGCTTATGCTTTCCAACATATTAGCTGAAGAAAAATTATCCCTTTGAATTGAATCATGTGTTCATACTGCTCTCAAGTGGTGAAGGCTTTTCTATAATGATTATAACCTTAGGCTTAGGTTCATTATATTTCTCATTCTCACTAAAGTGTGTCAATGGCATACAGCAATTTTCCCCACTCACTTCATAACTTATGGTTGGTAGTTTGCTTTAAAATTTCATATCTAGAAGTTTTACCTCCAGAATTATGAGAATAATCCTATCCTTTGCTAATTTTAGGCTGAGTAGATGAATAAAAGAAAAAAATAATAAAAAGTGTAAATCCAGATGTGGCTCTACTCTATAGTGACTTGAGTAATTGCCAGAATAGTCATTGTATGACCATCATTCAGTTTCCTTTGACTGTCATAGTGTAAATTACTAATAACTGAAAATGCATTCTGCACCTTCCAATCCTCAAACACTTCTCATTAAAGCATTGAACTTGAGTCAAACCCTGTATATTCTTAAGTAATCACTCTGGTGCTCCATTGACACTTTCACAGTCATATATTAACTGAAGGCCCAATAAGCATTTCTGGAAATAATAGTTTGTGAGGCTCAAATTTGCCTTACATGAATTTTAAAGTTAAGCCATTCTAACTTGCATTTTATGTCTTATATATTTCCCTTAACTCTAATTTTCCCTCTTTATCATTTCTTTCATAACTACCTTTTTCTCTTAAAAAATTAGATTCCAAATAGCCTTCAAGTAGGACTCAAGTATAAGCTACAAAGAAATTGGGTAAGAATTTGAGGAATGACCACATTTATCAGTTTGGGAATTTTAAAATAAATAATTCAAGGCAGGATTTTGTAGGTACTCACCATAAACAACTGATAACAGTTTAAGGTGATGGATATATGTGATCTACATCCAATGTATACATGAATCAAAACATCACATTGTACCACCAAAATATGTACAATTATTTTATGTCAATCAAAAAGTAAAAGGGTGTGAGGTCAGTGGTACAGCAGGTTCTTAGCATAAGACCATGAACCAAAATAATTAATTAAATATGTGAATATTTAAATGAATTATAAATGTAACACAATATCATCATCACAATTTGCTTGAACAAGCATATACCAAGTTTATTCCACTAATTAATTACTGGAAAAATACTGTTTTTATGAAGAATCATTGCCTCTCTCTGAAACTAAATAAACACTTGCTTTATACCCTCCTCCCAAACACCTTTTCACCAAAAGACTTTATATGCAATGAACACAAAGTCTTGATTTCAGAACAATGGGTTATATTCCTTTGGCTATTTCTGACCTGGGCAGCTATGAACCCAGAAAAAGAAATTCTGGCACTAAGAAGGAAATCTTCATGAACTCCATAGACTGGGCCCACCAAATCTCCTATCCAAATAATTTCTGTTTACTTCCTCTTGGGTATTTGCAATATATTTTTCCCTTCTTTTTCTGGCAACCCTATCATGTCCAGAGCATATGAATAAGATATTAAAGGCCTCATTATATTACCACAATGATCTCTATTTGTTTAGGGCTTCTCAATACCTAACATCCACAGAAGTACTGGTAGTGGTAAGTATTTTTAAGATGAGCTATTTTTCCTAAGTCTATCAAAACACCAAACAAAGACAAACATCTACATTGGCTATGCTTAAGGCCAGTCTATGCCTACTTTCACCACATCTACTTTTCCACAGTTCCTACATTAACATTATGAGGCAAAAAATTGCTTCTGTATGAAGTAAACTTTTATGGATTTAGGATACATAGAGCAATACCCCAAGATGCAAGATAGTGACTTTAATAATAAAACAATAAAGATAAATAAGGAAAAATATGGAAGAGTAACCACTAAAACTAGAAAGAACTCACTATTAGAATTCACCATGTTTTAATTCCTGTGAGAGAAAGAGAGGAGGAAAAAGGTAATATCAATGATTAAGTGAGTTGGCAAACAGAACACCAGCAGTGGGTCCTCAGAACAATGATGTACACCCTGAAAACATCTCACTCTAGTCATTGTTCACTTAGGGCACTGAACAAATCATATCAGTAAAGCCAGTTAAATAATTTCTACATCTCTTCCTTCAGTCTTTGTAACTCCAGCCTAAAACTTGACCCACGACAGCACCAAAGAGGTTGATGAAAAACTGGAACACATCTATATCTGTATTTTATGATGTGAATCCATAAGCTTTTAAATTGTGTATACACATTGCTTATGAAAAGTGATTATTGAATTTTTTCAAGATGATATTGCAAAAGACTCTTTGGCAAATAGTTGATTTAGAGGGTTCAATATACTAGCATTTTAGTATATACTAAAGTTATTTGGTATCCATCCTCATAATTGATTTCTGTTCTTAGATTGTGGTTCTGGTATATTTTATTACAAGGGTATGAATTTTGTAAACCTTAGCCTGAACTAAAATCTAGTCACTTCTTTATATTTTTGCAAGCTTAAACTCCAATCATTTACACTGGCACACACATACATCCTTTCTCCTTTCCTAACAGTTACCCCATAGACATCCCTACTTGTCTCTCTCTAGATTGTCTCTGGATGTTTTAATAAGCCTTTGTCTCTTTCACAATAGCTATTTGTGTGTTTCTGTGTATTTTGAAAGTGACTATAGTTTTCTATTTTTAAGTAAATATGTATGAGAGCATTCATAGAGAGAGTACTATGAATCATTTTCTATAAGAGTAATTTGTCTTTTGACAGAAGTTATATCCTCCCTTCTCCATCATTTCATTTTGGCATTGGAAAAGTTTGAAAGTCAGTCTTGAATGATTTTTTTTAGATAACAGTGAGTTTATCTAACATATATCCCTTGTCTACTGAGTTTATGAATGATGCATTGGTAAATTAGAGTCATTATAGTAGAATGTAGTAGGGCTCTACCATAAGTTTGAACTGAGAATCTCAGTTTGAAAGTGATCCCAGTGTATCTTCTCAAGTTCTTTAGAAGCAACAAACCAGCCTAACTGTTAAAAAGGCTCTACCTACTGATAAAGTAATCTATTTCCCTCTCCCATTCTCATTCTTTCTTCCTTTCTCTATGTGTATGTTCCTCTATAGCTTTTCTTTGTCTCTGTTACCCTACTTGAATTTTTCCTGTGTGTTTCTTTTTGTCTCTCAATTTGTGGTTTTCTCTTCTTTACACTCTCTTATAACACCCTCTGTATTGCATTCTTTTTTCTATTTTGTTTTCTTTTTCTCTCTTCATAGCTCTGAGTTGTGGAGAACCCTCCTTATAGCATATTTCTTGACATTCCTTAATTCCTTGCAGTATCAGGTATTTCTGTAGTCACTCTACCTTAAAGATGGGAGTGTGTGTGTGTGTGTGTGTGTGTGTGTTTTATAATTGTGATGCTTGAGAAGTTCTGCTGAGAAAAAGTAGGAAAAAGTAAAAGGTGTCATTCTGCTGTCCCTTCTAAAGTTACCTGAATGTAAATGGGACTCCAAAAAATCCTCTTGGATCAGTGATTTAGAGTTCTGTAGGGAAGAACCTAAGGAGAAAACATCACTGCTCAGAGATACTGCTCAAGGTCATCTCTTCTCACAAGACACTCATCTCAGTGTCTTCTATACCAGCCATAGTCCTCACTTTACAGGGAGGTACTTGAGTCTCTCCCCCTTGCTTCCTGGCTCTCTAAAAGTATTTTGTAAACCTCAAATATAAAGATGCATTGTTTACCTGACCTAGGATCTTCTGGCAGCATCTCAGACTAGAAGAGGGACTCTTTAAGGGATCAACACATACCCTCAACAGGTGAAGTCTAGTCTTCATTAATTTTAAGGTAAATAACATAGAATCACTAGCTAAAATAAGTAATCTCAGCATCTCTGCCACAAAGTTTACAGATGAAGGAAGATGAAGCCAGCAATTTTGAATTTAGTGGGGCCTTCCTAATTTTATGTACTTGTCTAATGAAAACTAACAGGAAAGACAGAGGATAAGGGGAATCATTGTGCTGTGCAGAAGGTACCCAAAGAAAATCCGCAGCCCCGAGAGTAAAGCAGGGTTTTTTACCTAGGAAGCAAGTAGCAATAATGCTCACCTCTGTGTCAACAAGTACATCCACAAGACACTAATTAAAAAAATATATAAGTAAATAGCAAAAAAAATCAGCAGAGCAGAAGGAAGGGAACAGGGGGGTGGGAGGAGGGGAAGGGGAAATCTGGGGACTGAATTCGAATAAATTATATTCCATGCTTTTATAATTATGTCAAAATGAATCATGTTGTCACGTATAATGAAAAAGAACCAATAAAGAAAAAAACAGAAAAAGAAAAAAGAAGGCAGGCCAGGCCAGCCCAGTAGAGGTAAAGTCAAGTATCAGGATGAGATATTTAGCTCCATAGATGCCTGCATCAGTACTTCTTCTTTTTTTTTAAAAAAAATATGTTTTTAAGTTGTTGATGGACCTTTATTTTATTTATTTATTTATTTATTTATTTATTTATTTATCTGCGGTGCTGAGGATTGAACCCAGTGTGTAACACATGCCAGGCAACTGCTCTCTCACTGAGCCACAACCCCAGCTCCCCAAACCAGTACTTCTTAAAAACCCAGAAGAGTGTGGTCTCCAGCCAGGGTGCAAGAAAATGTGGTGTTCTAGTCCGCAGTGACCGGAAGTGTCACTTGCTGTTTCCTATGGCAGACATCTCCTACGCCTTCTTCCACCTAGAAGACTTCTTTTGGTTCAAGGCCAGCCATGAAGGCTAAATGACAGTCTGTGATTTCAGCCTTCAGGACCTCAAGACTGCAGGCAATCCACATGATCCCTAGGTTACTCTGTGCAGACTCACTGCACTGTGTCCTGTTCTGAACTGCAATATAACACACTTCTTGGGGGAAAAGAAATACAAGCAACAGCAGGTGTTGACATGGATGTGGGGAAAAAGGTACACTCATATATTGCTGGTGGGGTTGCAAATTGTTTCAACCACTCTGGAAAGCAGTATGGAGATTCTGCAGAAAACTTGGAATAGACCCACCATGTGACCCAGCTATTCCACTCCTTAGCCTTTACCCAAAGGAATTAAAATAAGCATACTACAGTGATGTAGCCACATCAATATTCATAGCAGCTCAATTCACAACAGCTAGATTGTGGAACCAATCTAGATACCTTAGATGAATGGATAAAGAAACTGTGGTATATATACACAATGGAATATTATTCAGCCATAAAGAAGGATAAAATTATGGCATTTGCAGGTAAATGGATGGACCTGGAGAATATCATGCTGAGCAAGATAAGCCAATCCCAAAAAACTAAAGGTCAAATGTTTTCTCTGATAGGTGGATGCTGATACATAACTGGGTCTGGGTGCGAGGTGGGTAAAGAAAGAATGAAGGAACTTTGGATTGTGTAGAGGGAAATGAGGGGAGGGGAGGAAACAGGGGGTATGAAAGATGGTGGAATAAGACAGACATCATTACCCTATGTACATGTGTGATTACAGGAATTGGGTGGCTCTATATATCGTGTACAATCAGAGAAATGGAAAGCTGTACTCCATTTGTGTATAATGAATCAAAATGCATTCTGCTGTCAGGTATAACTAAATAGAACAAAAGATTTAAAAAAATACTTCGGAGAACCGGGAGTGAATTGATCTTAAAGGGTAGTGGGTCCATTTCCATACCAAAGGAGAGCACTAACAGTTGGAAACCCTTTCAATTCTCAGTCAACAACAGCTCAGCAGGTCCACCCACCCTTGGACCTCAGCTCCCAATAGGCTCCACTCCAGGTCTCCACTAAGAAACCTATTCAGCCTCAGATTTCAAGCAGACAGCACTACCGGTTCAGTGCCCTCAACAGCGCAGCAGTAATTCTTGGCGATCGGTCCCCCAGATGTGCCAGATATCCAAACCTTACATCTCCCAAAGAAAACTCTCTCTCTCTCTCTCTCTCTCTCTCTCTCTCTCTCTCTCTCTCTCTCTCTCTCTCTCTCTCTCTCCTCTCTCTCTCTCTCTCTCTCTCTCTCTCTCTCTCATCTCTCATCCCAGAAATATATTGGCTGACAGATTATCCTGATATAGACTAGAACACGTTCGATTTTTCCTAGTTGTTTTATTTCTCCGGGCAACTAAAATAGAAAAGTGCTACGGTCTTAAGTCAGAAAAGATTACTAGCATCAAGTGACCCATTAGGACTTGAAAAATGAATACTTGTTTTATCCTCAGTGGAGAGACTCCCAGAGAAGACAGATTTCAGTTCAGTGTGACTGGAGGATCGCTTGAGCATTTTTTTTTTCCATTGCGGGAAGCGGCATTTCAAGGAAAGCAGCGAAATCCTGGCCACTCGGGATTCGGCCACTCCACCAGGGCATATGGGTCAACAGAAAGAACCAGAGGCCCCTTGAACTAAAACTCTGAATCAGGTAACATGTGCGCGAATTCTGCGTGGAAAACCAGCGGTTAAAGAGAGTCACTCGTGGTTAACCAAAGTTGGACGCTAAATTGTGAGCTTGAGATGCATGACGGGTCTATAAATATATTCTCAGTTAGTGAGATTTCCAATTCACGGCCATCCACTCACAGATCTGTTTTTCTTGACTATTTCCTAAGAAAGTTATAAGTGTATAATGGGGATTATAATACTCTTTCAAATTTTATGGCGAATATTTTTCCTTTTCTTCAGGAAAGTAAAAGGGGGAGTTTTTTCATTTATGGTTTTTCCCTTGCATCTTATTTAAATTTTTATGCTCGAAAATGTTACTGAAATAAACAAGTCCCGGCCATTTTTGAAGAGAACTAAGAAACAGGATTTTCCAACATTGCTTCTACAGACCCTAAATGAAAAATGTGTGTGTCGGGGTGGGGGAGGGGCAGTAGGGGTGGGAGTTCCAAATAAGAACAGTATGCAAGCCCAACCGTAAGATGAAGTGCATTTTAAAACACGGACAAATCTGTTTCTGGTCCTCGTTTCATGTTGGGAAATGTGTTTCCTGTCGTAATTGGGGCTATTCACTTTTGGTGATATTTAAAACGGCCCAACTGAGTCGAGTTGATGTTTGGTTAACCATGAAGGAAATGACTCTTGATCAGGCAGGCAATTACCAACCAAATCCGATCACTTCCCAAGCCAAACAAAGGAATGTGTTACTATTTTTCTCCTCGGTAATGCACTAGACAATTATTTATTAAAGAAACAGTTTTTCCGTGCTGGAGAGCAGAAAGCATTGAGGAACAAGACGTGTGGTTGGGACTCACATCACAAAATATGTTTTCAGAATGCAGGCTGGTCTTTTCATATAGGGAGTGTCCCGGAAAAGGACTTAATGCAAGCGCTGGCCCACCCTGATGTGGCAAGGTCTCAGTCTTCTGGAGCAGAAGAGGCTTGTGTCTGCACTGTCAACAGTTACACTCTAGCAACTCAAGAGACCTGAATCCTTCTGCCTCCCTCCGCTGTCCCTCCTGAACACTGTAGAGTTTCCTGTCAGCAAACTGATCCTTCACATCCAACCTTTGGGTGAGGGCTTAGTACATGATGTTGGAGTAGGTGTCAGAGTGGTCATCTGCTGAGAGAAAATTTTAACATTATAAAAAGGAGGTCACGTTTTCTCTTGACCTCAGCAGATGCAATAAATTCCTGGTGTCTCCTATCAAAGTAGACTTGGGGAGGCAACCCAATAGAAGAGATCAAGGGTGGGACTTCCAACAGCTAAGGGAATCATGCCAGAGTTTTGGAGAGACACAAATCTCATGTGTAGGGCCTCTAACCATAACCACTGCTATTTATTATTGAAGCTTGCTACAGCAACAAAGACAAATGGCATAGATAATTTCACTTTCCCATTATCTGTAAGAAATAAGGTTCAAAGAGATTACATTAATGGTGGAGTCAACTGCCAATCTCAGAGTTACAGTGACTCTGTAAGATTACTGCTCAGGGATCAGAAATTAATAAATTTCTGAACAGTCTGAAATTTAGGTCCCTGAGATGAATCCTGGAGAAATGGGGCTGTGTAGATCCCAGGAGAAAAGTTCAGCTGCCACCTCTGGCAGCCAGCAGGAAACATCTTGTTAAGGTGATACTCTGACCTTTGCTGTTTTGGTACTATCTTCCAGAGCAAACCTAGTGTCCTAGCAGTTAGTGAAACAGGCACCTTTAGTGCTCTGCAAAAGTTTCGCTTTCTTCCAGCCAAGTACTGGAACAGGTGCGTAATTGTGTCTAATGTGGCCACTTGCTTTTATTTTCAATAGTACAAGTAGCCAGTTCCAGGTGAAATCAGTACATCAGCAGCTGGGGAACACAATAAGATGGCTTTGAAAATTAGGATATTTTTTGATTTATTTAATTTGCACATGTATGCTAGTCTTTAAATTAACATTAGTTTGAAGAGATCTTTGAACATTTGTTAAAGTAGCTTTGAAATTGAAAGCAATTGTGAGACATTTTTCATTATAGTAAAACTTAAGGAGCACCACTTTCAGGAAACACAATACACTTTCCTACTCAAGATCCTGAATGACATTGCCAACTGTTTACTGTCATATTAATGTGATGTTTGAAAGATGGCATCCTAATATATGAGATTTTATGGTGCATGAAGGATATAATATTTCTAAAATAAAGCTTCTGAAAATTTAAATACTCCAATTCTCTTCAACACATTCATTTGTCAATACCCAAGAAAAATATATTGAGCTGGCTAAACAATTTATGCTTTAATAAAATTTAGACTTTATTCTTAAAATATGCATATTGGACTAAATTTTTCAGTAAAAAGTTTTATCACTCCTTTGCAATGATAGGTTTTAATACAGTTATGTCTGTGTATTTTTCATTAATGTACTTATTTTTGATATTTAAAAGCCATGTCTATTTGAAGAAAAACATGGATTGAAAACTAACTGCTCTGCTTTGGTCATCTCAACAACTGAAGCAGACTAAACAGCACATCTAATTGTTTGAGGAGAGTTGGTCATGAGAAGAGTTGTCAGAAAGTGTCTTACCAAAAGGAAAAAAAAAATAAAGTAGACTTACTTTGGTGAAGAAACCTTTACTACAGACAATAGGATAGTGGGGATTCCAAAACTCAGAAAACTTCAAAATAGAAAATATACTTAAGTTTACCAAAGCTAGTCAGACTTCAAAAGGCTTATTATCATACATATTATGATCTCTGAATAAAGTATAAAGTCTTTTTTATATAACAGAAGGTATTTTATGATAACATTAAGCAGAATGTTACTAAATATTATCACTGCTTCTTTTTGGTATATGATCTTTTCCTGATTCTAAGTTTCCTGTTATTTGGTGAATTTGCTTTAGTTTCATTACTATCTACTTGGTTTTGTATTTGCTTGTGTTAGCAAGAAAATAAAGCAAGTGAGGAAGGAACTATTTCATTATTTATTCTCAATGTCATTTTTGGTATTAATTTCTAAATTAATGGGATTCCCTCTCCCTAAAGGTGTAATTAAAATGCAGATATCAAATATGATTGTCATTTTAGTGACATGTAATCACAAATTTAATATTAAGAAGAACTACAGAATTTTCTATATTTCATTCATGAATTGATATTTTTATTGGTATTCATAGAAGGCAGCTGTGTTACCTTTATCTCTAATCATTTTAAAGTATGTCAAAAAAGGTTTTATTTCTTTATTACAGCACATTTCAAAAACTTGGACAAAGATCAACCAAATCATTTTAATTTCCTATGGTGAAAAATGAAAAGAACGAAAAAAGACAATTGAGGATCATATAATCATGAGCATTTAAAGTTGATGTGACATTATACAGCATTTTAAAGAATATTTTCCGTTAAATTGGGAGAAACTTCATGCATTATGGATGTGCTCTTCTCATTATTGCATTTTGTAATCTTATTGAGTTGCAAGAAATTAGTTTTAGGCTATTTGGTACACTTCGTTCAGTAGGCAAAAGAAATAAAATATAAACTGAAGTGTATTTGAAACTGATCTATAAGCCCTCAAAAAAAAAAACTTCTCACTTTCATACCTGTGAATATGAGCAATATATTAATCATGTATTAATTTTTGAAGCTCAAAGGTTAACTACAAAGCAGGTACTATAGCATAACTAAACAGCTAGTAGGTGATTGAATTTTCTACTAACCATTTCACTCTTGTAATAACAAAAGAATGGTGTCTAGATTTCTGGTAATTGTTCTGTTTGACAATCACCTGTATTTAATTTGGTAACTGTATTGTTGTCTTTCACGTTTTATTATCTTAAAACTATAGTTATATGAAGTGTTATGAATTTGAATTTTATACTAGCATGTTTTCATTATGAAATACATTGTCATTAACCACTCCATATTTAAATAACTATTTTAAGGTAGAGCAGAATACTTGTGAAAATTTGATAAAATTGTCATTTTCCCATGGTCATTATAGTTTTATACATAATTATAGAAAAGAATAACAGTTTTCCTTAGATAGTTTTTCAGTGACTGAATTATACCATTGACATTGAAGCATTCTAGTAAAAAGAACTGGATTAAGAGTAAGACAGATCTAGGTAAGAATTTTGAGTCTACCACTTATTACTTGATAAGTTTGAAAAATTTCCAGCTTTTCACAGCACCCATTTTACTGAGTATAAAATATGTAAAAGACTATTTCCTGTTTCATAGGTTTCCTGTAAGAATGAAATAATGTCTTCCTGGCACCTAGCTAAACTTTATGAAGTACTCGTTAACAACAACAACAATAATAATTCTCATTGATTTATGTCCATTAATTTAATGAAAATTTCTGAGGTGTCACCATTTCAAATGGTTCATTTGTTTCTAATTTACGTTTGGACTATTTTATAATTATTATCTACAGTATAATCCTACCTAGATTGAAAATCAAATTGAAATATTTTAATTTCTGATGCATTCTCACTTTGATAGGAAATGAGTGTTCATGAAGAAGAGTATAATTTAAGAACTCTGTTATCATTTCTCATACATTTTTCAAGAACTTCTATTTTAAATAATTGCATATTTACATGTAGTTTGACAAGATATGTAGAGATCCTGTGTCTTCTTCACTCAGTTTCCCCCAGTGGTAACAAACTGCAAAATCATGTACAACAGCAGAATGAGAATATTAAATTTGATACAATCCAATCATTTTATTCAGCTTGCACCAGTTTTCCACACTTTCATTATTGTGTGTAGACTGATGTGTGTATTTAGTTCTATGCAATTTTATCATACATGTGTTTGTATACTCACTATCATAGTCAAGATATAGGACAATGCAATCAACACAAAGTTTCTCCATGCCTCACTCCTTCCCTCCCTCTCATCCCACTCCCTTAAATGGAATATACAGAATGTGACCTTTTGGGCTTGGATTTTGGGCTTTTGCCCTCAGCATAATTCCCTGGAGATTCATCTAAGTTGTTGTGTGCATTGAAAGTATGTTCTTTCTTTAAATTATACAATTCATTTAAATATCTACCTGCTGAAAAACATCAAATTTCCAATTTTGGTGATTCCAAGTAATATGAATATTTTTGTACCACATAATTGCTTTTATTTCATCCGTTTGACCATGCTCTTGGATTGTTAAGATTCAAATGCAGTTTTGTCACTGCTTGACATCACATTCAACTTAGTAAGAGGCATGACACAAGGATCAAATTCTCTTGATAATTTCTGGTTCATGTGATAATTATTGTGAAAAGAAGTTACTCTGATTACTACTTGCAAATAAAAAAAAATGTTGAGTTCCTGTGTTTGATAATATACAAACCCTAGCATTCTCTTCTTGAAATTTCTAAGGAGAGAACTACAAAATACATTTACGAAGCAGAAAAATCTTTTTCAAATGAATATATGATAAAATATTATTTTATACATGTATACTGCATTCATACTATAAATATAATACTGTGTTCATACTATAAAATAATATTTTTAAAAGGATAGAATTTTATTACTTTGGACTGTAAAAACCTATTAATTATTTGATACTAAATATTGGTAATTTATTTTCATTAGGAATGCTCAAAAGAAGTTAAGAATACATGAGAAGAAAAATTTTAGAGGCTTTAACAATTTTAACAATGATTATATAGTTATTAAAAATTTGGATAACATAGGATAAAACATTTTTCCTGGGATCATTTTTTCCCACAGTCATCTACTTCTACCCTTGCTTTTTTCTTTCACATATATATTGTTTTCTTACTATACTTTGGAATAGTTGGCGCTCTAGGCTTAGGTATCTTTTTGCATATTTTCTATATAATATAATCAGGTATTGGATAGTTTTGTGAATGACTATCATGCAGACATGGGCAATCGTTACTCATCATACTCTGAGTTTATGTAGCAAATCATGTAACGAGATCAACAAAGCATTATGTCTATGGACATCATCGTAGGCTTAGAAATATTTTTATAACAATGGATTAAAATTATGAAAAACATTTTTATAATACATTTTATTAAATTAGTCTTTTCTTGCTCCATTTTTTAAAAACTCGTCACAGTTGATTTAGACTCTGTAGTGTTTAGATAAATTGAATCCCCCGAAGCTTGACTGCTTGGATTTTTTTCATTTGTCATCATAAACACTGAGGTCCTGCATCTTATCAGTATTACCTAAGCATAGGAGAATTAGCCCAATTTCAATGATAAAAAAATTTCCTTCCTAACATAGTAATTTAGACTTCTGTACTCAAACTGTCTACCTGGATACTTACAATTTTTAAAAGATGTATTTCCTTTTGGTACAAAGTATATTTTAGTCCAACCTGGAAAGATATTGTTCATATAAGGATTATTGTCACTTGAAAATTAAAGTCTTGAAAATTAGCAAAAATAACCGGTAGAGGTAAAGTTTGTTTCAGAATGTAATGATTTCAAAGATATATGCAAATGCGTAATAAATAAATTCCATACAATGAGAGTTGAATTAGAAATGCCTAGAGATAACTAGTAGAACATTTAAAACGAATATTACTGAGAATTTATAGGATGAAGTGCAAAGCTGAAATTTATAAATCATCGAAGTTTGAAGTGATAGTTAACATACTGTATTTTGTGATTATCATAAAATCTTAAGTGCTTTCAATAAAAAAGTTACTTTCATTTATGAAAATAAAATTTCACTTTAATATTTTATCTATTCATTTGTTGAGATAAAATCTGTTGTAACAGAAATCCTTGTGTTAATTAAAGCTAAAGGAATATTTTGGCACAAACCATTATCAATGAAGAAGGATAAATGTATTTATACGAATTTATAACATTAAACATGGTAGAAATATCCTACAGGTGATACAAACATTCTACTTGTATTCAAAAAACAAATACAATGTTGAAGGATTTGATCATAATTCACTAAAATACAATGGGTTATGTTAATATGTTTTAAAGTTTTGTCATTTATAAACACATTCTAAGGTGCTTCTCCAATGATAGTTTTGACCATTTCAATTAATTACTGCCTATTATTAAATTCAATCATTAAAACATTTTAAGGACAAATCTTTCATTTCAAAATATCTCAGAGATTAAGTAAACATTGGAAAAATATCTAGTAGCTTATTCTGATCCTTGTGAGATAATTTCCCTCTCTGTTCTCAAATGTCACATCCCTAAGCATAGCTTTAATTTCATCTTTAAGTTTATTTTTCCTCTAATGAACTTTTATGAACTTCTGGTATCTTATTTATATATAATGTATGCTTAAGTGCAAAGCTGTGGCTCCTACAAAGTAAGATTAAATCTGAAGTGAACTCTACCCTGAAAAGCTGGGGAAAATCATGTGCTAATGTGCATAAAATGAAAACAGAATTTTGAAACTTTCTAGTCTTCCTTTATGTTTCGGTTATCTTCTTACTCTGACATGCTGTGGGGGAAATCCTTTTAGTAAATTCTACATTTCTATCTTCTGTCATAAATCTTTTTTGAACTTTGAGAATTTTACTTTATATCTCTGTCGTTATTTCCAAACACTAGTTTGTATTCTTTTCAATTTACGAATGATGATGGTTTGAGAAAGAAATATTTCTTACTTACTTGTTAGACTTTATTCTTTAAAAATTGACATACAGCTAGACAACAGTTGCACAGGCCTGTAATCCCAGCGATTTCAGATGTGGGGAAGTGGGGGGATTGCAAATTCTAGGCCAGCTTCAGCAACTTAGCAGGGTCCTAAGCAACTTAGAGAGACCCTGTCTCAAAATAAAAAATAAAAAGGGCTGGGATTGTTGAGCAGGGTTCAATGTCCAATACCCTCCCTCACCCCGCAAAAAAACACACTAACACGTAATTAGTGATAAATTATTTTTCGAGTGTTCCTCTCATTTGTGGTCAGGTTATGTAGCTGAGCTATACAGCAATATTTGGAATAATATATACTTTGCTATATACCTCCATTAATCAATTCATTCCTGATGTAAGATGTAAAAAGAAAGGGACTAAATCTCCTCTCTTACTAAAAAAATCAAACTGAACTAAAGCAAAAAAAAATCTCTAATCTTGCAATCAGAGAATGAAATATTCAAAACAGCTGGAAAAAAGCTTTTTAAAAGTTAATCTTATAAATTGTGGGTATTCTTTCTGCATATTCTTCATTCTTGTAGTTCATTGACCATGTAAAGAAGGTTCTATGTATTTTTGACCTGTATCAATTACTCTTTTTATTAAATTTTATTGGTGCATTAAAATTGTCAATTACTTTTATAATGAAACATAATGCACATGTAAGGAAATTGTCTAGTTTAATCTCAGAGAAATGATCTGGCTCCATTTTTTTTCCAGGTATCAAGTGTACAGGATTTTTTTGTTTGCATATGAAACCTATTTTAATAAGTATTGTTACATCTCTATGCAAGTGTAGCCAGAAAGACCTGTATACAAAAAACAACTGCTTCAAAGCTTCATATGCTTCATATATTTATGTGTTTATTCATATATATATGTATATTCATGTATATGTATATTTGTATGTTTATTTGTTTCAATTATGATTTAATGTACATGACAACTAAATAAATGTCTACTATTTTGTGTTTTGATCATGTCATGCACACAATTATTACCCTTTATTTTTTAATTTATTTTTATTGGTGTGCTGAAACTGCACATAATAGTGAGATTTATTATACCATACTTAGACATGACCATAACAAAATTTGATCAATTTTACTCCCTAGTACCTTCATTTTCCTACCCTCCTCAGTCACTGTGATCTGTTTGCTCTACTCTACTGATATTCCTTCTATTGTTATTATTATTATTTTAATTTGTGCATTATACATATACATAAGAGTGGGATTCATTGTGGTATATACATAAGGGTACATAGCATGATTTCTTATATTTAATTCCCCAGCACTTCTACATTCCCTGCCCTCTTCCTCAATCTTGAGCAACTTCCATTACTCTATTGGTCTCATTTTGATTTTCTTGCAATCCCTATTTTATTCCTTTAGCTGTCCCCCTAACTTCCATCAATGAGGAAAACATTTGACCCTTTACATTCTGAGTCTGGCTTATTTCACTTAGCATGATGTTCTTGAGTTCCATCCATTTACCAGCACATTATGTAATTTTATTCTTCTTCATGGATGAGTAATACTTTTTTTTAAATCCATTTGTATGTTGAAGATGTTGAGGTTGTTTCCATAATGGGCGATTTTGAATTGCGCTGCTATAAACATTGATGTGTTTGAGACACTACAGTATGTCAACGTTAGATTTTTGGATAAATACCAAGGAATGGGATTTCTGGGTCATATTCTGGTTTCATCCCTAATCTTTAGAGGAATTTTCGTACTGATTTCCAAAGTAGTTTCATGAATTTGCAGTCCCTCCAACAATGTACAAGTTTACCTTTTTCCCCACATCCTCACCAGTGACAACTGCTATCTGTATACATGATGACTTGCATTCTAACTAGAATGAGATGAAATTTAAGTGGTATTTTGATTTGCATTTCCTTGATTACTAAAGATGTTGAACATTTTGTCATATACTTGGTGTTCATTTGTATTCCTTCTTTTGAAAATGTCTATTTAGACCTGTTTTATGTTTATTGATTGAATTATTTGTTTTTATTGTGTTAAGTTTTTGGGTTTGGTATTAATCACCTGTTAGAAAAGGAGCAGGCAAAGACTGTCTCCCATTGTGTAGATTTTCCTCATGCTCTTGTTTCCTTTGCTGTGCAGCATCATAAGTAAATTCAGCAAAGTATCAGGATAAATATAACATGCAAATACCAGTAGTTTCCCTATATACCAACAATAAGTCTGCTGAGAAAGAAATCAGGAAATAATTACATTCATAATTGCCTTAAACAATATCTGGGAACAAATCTAGCCATGGATGTGAAAGACCTCTATAATAGAAGTTATACAACACTAAAAAAAGAAATGGAAGAAAACATAAAAGATATAAAGAACTTCTATGTTCTTTGATAGACAGAGTTAATGTTGTTCAAATGTCCATATTATCAAAAGTGATAAATATATTCACTGTAATAATTAATTAACAATGACATTCTTCACAGAACTGGGAAAAACAATCCTAAAATTCACATGGAGGAATAAAACACCCATAATAGTCAAAACAATCCTAAGCAATAGGAGTGATGCTGGAGACATCACAATACCTGATTTCAAATTATATTGCAGAGTGATAGTAATAAAAACAGCATGGTATTGGCATAAAAACAGACACGAAGACCAATGAAATAGAATAAAAGACACAGAGAGAAATTCACATAGATACAGTTATCTGATCCTTGACAATGATACCAATAGTGTGTGTGAGATAAAAGATAGCCTTTTTAACATATGGTGCAGAGAAAACAGGATATCCATATGTAGAAGATGAAACTAGATATCTGTCTCTCAGACTGCTCATAAATCAGCTCAAAGTGGATCAAAGACCTAGAAACACTGCAACTGCTCCAAGAAAACATATGGTCAACTCTCTAACATATTGGCACAGGCATTGACTTACGTAATAAGACTCCTAAAGCTCAAGAAATTTAATCAAGAATCAATAAGTGGGAAGATATACATTATAACCTTTTATCATTGCTAGAAACAATATATCTGGGAGACATATTTTACCCAGAAGTGATCTGATCACATATACAAATACCTTTTTATTTCCTAAACACAATAGAGTATAAAAATCTTTATATAATTAATTTTGGGAAATTTTTATATAGATTTCATTGCTTATTTTCCACACACCTAAGATGGAATTTTTAGCCCTAACATAGGTTTTAGGCATGATTGAATACTTAATGAAAGTTTCGGTAATTATATTTCACTTTTCCTCTTTTACAAATATTTTTTCTACTACTTTTCACTATTAATTCTACCTGCCAATTTCCACTCTTCTTTAATTCCACAATTCATAAATTCTATTACTTATAGTCTTTCAGTCATTTTGTGCATAATAACAATTCTCAAATCCTTCCCTCTTGTTCCATACCTCCCTTTAGTCAGTGTACTTTTCTTCATCTTCTCTTGAGCCCTAAGAGACTAGTCTCCTCCAATTTTTCTTTTGATTCTTCTTTCAGATTTAATATTTTTTCTTTTAGGTCCTTCTTCCTAATATGCTTACACAGAAATACATATTTTCCCATGTTTCCAAGACTATGTTTGATTTTTGACATCGTAGTTAATCATATTTTCATTACTCTTCATCTTTTAATAGTCAAGCATCTTGGAATGAATTTTAAATTTTTAAACATCTTTTCCTTACAATTGAATACATTTTAATAAAATTAACTTTTGCTATTTCTCAGAGAATTGGAACTCTTAGCTCAAATTAATATTCAGATTTTCACTCTTTTTTTTTAAAAAATGATATTTGAATAGGTAATAGAGTTATAAGGTCTAAAAATCAAAACTCTATAAAAATATATATGTGGAGAGTTTTTGATTCCCATCCCTGGTAAATAAATGCCACCACCCAGTTACCCTCAAGTCATGCTTCAAAAGTCCTTTTTTGTTCTCACTGTTCCCATATGAATTTGATTCTCATCTGTTTCATCACCCTCACACCAAGCATGACATATTATTTGTGATGATTTTTGTATATATCCTTCAAGTATTAAGATATAAGCAAATTTACTTATATTGAACATAAAAATTATGTACTCTATATTTTGCTCCATAAATTGCATTATTCATCTAAAATATCTGGGATTGCTTTGTAGTCCATAGGTATCTGGGATCTGACTTATTTACAGCAGCTCTATAGTCCATTTTGTGGATGACTCATGGCTATCCTTATCAATCCACTATAGATGGACACTGAGTTGTTCTCAGTTTTTTGCTATTACAAACAATACTGCAATGAAAAACCCTGAACATATGTTATTTGATGTGTGTCTTTGTGTGACTGTAAATTAAATTCCCAGAAGTGGAAATACTGAGATAAAGGACACATGCATTTGATATTTTTATCAATAGTACCAAATTATTCTCCATAGGCACCTCATTTTGCTTTTTCCACCACCTTTATATGAAAATAAATTTCCACACTCTGTTTTGGAAAGAATGTGTTGTGATTTAATAGGAGATGGTATTTCAGTATAGTTTTAATTTATAATTCTGCTCTTATGAGTTATTTCTATGTCTTATACTGTGAAGTATCTCAGTATTATGAATATTGTGCATGATTTTTAGTCATTTCATGTAGGTTCATTTTTTCTTCCTAATTTCTATGAGGTTTTTATATATCATAAATTTTATATCCTCTTTGTATTACTGAGTTTTCATTTGTTCTTTGACCTTATCTAGGGTATTTTAAAACAGATAGTTTTATTTTTATATCATCTGGTTTACCAGTCTTTGGAATGTTTTGTGGCGTAGGGTTTGAGTTATGAATACACCTTTATTTGTATTCCAAATCACTACCCATTTGCCCCCAAACAATGTATTATAAAACCCACTTTTATTAGTACTGTTGCCATACATATTTTATTCTCTATCTGAACCTTGTGTTTAGTTCAAATGTTTTGTTCATTTGTGTTATGTCACACTTATTTAATTGTTCACTATTTATACTATGAGTTATTATATGAGTTATACTATGAGTTATTATATGAGTTACTATGAGTTTTCTTATGTGGTAGGACTTGTGTACCCTCATTTTTCTTATTCATCATAGTTCTGAATATTTTTGAATTTTTATTTATGTAAAAATAAATTAAATACTTTAATTTTAATTTGTTAATATTTTGTGTAGATTTTAATGAGTTTTGAAAAATACATACACCTTTGTAATAGCCATTCCAACTAAAATATAGAAAAATGTCACTTCATTACATGTCCCTGTCAGTCATTCAAATCAGCCCAATAGAATCAATTATTGTTTTTTTTTTCTTTTTCACTATAGTTTAGCTTGTAATAGGATTTCTTCTAGATTAAATTGTACAGTATTTACTCTTTTGTGTCTGACTTCTTTGACTAAAAATGCTTCTGATATTCATTCACTTTTTAGGGTATAGGTGTGTGACTTTGCCTTGACATTTAGTATACAGTTGTGAAAATCAGGCGACTGATTATATGTTACTGTATTTCTGGACTTAATTTTGTTCCATTGATCTATTTTTCCATCTTGATGCCCATACTGTTTTAATGACAACAGTTTTAAACTGAAACTTTTTATTTTGGTACCAGGGATTGAACCCAGGGGCAATGAACCACTGAGCAACATCCCCAGCCATTTTCATGTTTCTTATTTTGAGACAGGCACTTGCTACTTGCTAAGATCCTTGCTAGGTTGCTGAAGCTGGCTTTGAACTCACAATCCTCCTGCCTTAGTCTCCCAAAT
This sequence comes from Sciurus carolinensis, assembly GCF_902686445.1. Classification (NCBI taxonomy): domain Eukaryota; kingdom Metazoa; phylum Chordata; class Mammalia; order Rodentia; family Sciuridae; genus Sciurus; species Sciurus carolinensis. The sequence goes on along the minus strand of NC_062232.1, from coordinate 61,212,058 downwards.
TGCTGGAATTATAGGTGTTTGCTGCTGTGCCTGGGTCTAAAACATTTTTTTATGTTGTGCATGTTGGTATTTCAATATTTTTTACTGCTGAGTAATATTGCATATTATGGGTATATCACAATTTATTTGTTCATTCACTGGTTTAAGAACTTCTTGATTGTTTACAGTTTTTAGCTACTATAAGTAAAATTATCTTGATGTAAACTTACATTTTCATTTACCTGAAGTAAATTGTTGGGCAAAGAAGTATATAAATGAAACTGCCAAACTGTTTTTCAATGTATTGTAGACTCTCATGAGCAAGTATGAGTATTGTGATTGTTTGACATCCTCACCAAGATTTTATGTAGCCAGCATATTTAACTTTGACCATTTTAGAATATCTGAAATTGTATCACAGTGTGGTTTTATTTCATTTTATTGATGACTACCAAAGTTGAGTATCTTCCATGTGTTAATTAGCCACTCATATATTTTCTTTTCTGAAGTGTCCAATGAAATCTTTGACACTGTTTAATTGGTTTGCTTTCCTTAACATTGCCAAATGGCAGAAGTTATGTATACATTCTGGATATGTGTCTTTTGTTCCATATGTGCATTGTGAATGTCTTTTCAAAGTCTATGGTTTGTGTTTTCATTTACTAAACAGTGTTTTGGTCCACAGATTTTTAGTTTTGATGAATTATTACATAACGCTCTTTCATTTATATTTGGTGCTTATGGTTTGTGTTTTCATTTCACAAATATATCCCAATTGTCTTAGTTTTATGTTTAAGTTAATTTTCCATTTTGAATCAACTATTCCTTATGGAATGAGGTAGGAATTAGGGTTCATCCATCTTTTTATGTATAGATAGTCAATTGTTCCAATATCTTGAAAAGTCTCTGATGATTTTACTGAATTATCTTTGTTCTTTTTACAATCAATTGAATTACTATATGTCAATCTATTTATAGAATTAATTTTGTTCCATTGATATATTTTTCTATCTTGATACTATTACATGCCATCTTAATGACTACTTTTTTAGTGAGCTTTGAAGCTAGATACTAGATAGTACAATTTCTTTAAATTTGGTTTTAATTTTTAGAATCATGTCGGCTATTCTAGCTCCTTTTCCAATCATAAATTTGATAATAAATTTGAAAATTGTTATCCTGCTTTCCAAGTTTATTCTTTTGCTTGGTAAATTTGTTCTGATATAGGAAAATACTGTTGGGTCTGGGTGTGTAGCTCAGTGATAGAGTGTGTGCTTAGAATATGAGAAGACTTGGGTTAGAACCTCAGCATCAAAACCTAATGATAACAATTAAAAACAGAAAAAAAAAACTATAGGATGAATAATTTTTAAGAAGCAGAATTTTTTTCACAATTCTGAAGGCTAAGTTCAAGAGCAAGTTAGCAACATGCTCAGTGTCTGTGTAAGGGTTCAGTGTTCACTTACAAAATGGTACTTTGTCACTACATTTTCTGAATGGAATAAACATTATGTCCTCAGATAGGAGAAGGAAGGGAAGATTAGAAAGTATATATTCTATAGCTTCTTTTGAAAAGGCTTTAGTCCTAGACCAGAGAAAAGAAATATCTTAAACTAATGATCGCCTAAAGAGTTATAACTCTTAATAACGCACAATGGAGATGGCTTCAATGTAACTTTGAAGGGTATTCACATCCAAACCAAGCATTCCTATAAACGTGTAGTTAAGATCTTATCATTTTGGTTAAGTCTCACTCTTTCTATTCATTTCCAATATGGTCACCTTGGCCTCATCAACTCATGGCTATACTATTATATTGTTATGAAGTTAAATGATCTTTATTTACTCCTTAATGTCTATTTGTTTCCAGAATTGGTCTATCCTACACAGTTTTGTCAGGATAATCCCTGTAGAAGAGTACTAATTCATCATGTCAATAGACTTAAAGACAAGGATCAAATGATTATCTCAATAGATGCAGAGAAAGCATTTGACAAAATTCACTTTCCATTCATTCTCAAAACACTAGAAAAAATAGGGATAGTAGGAATGTACCTCAATATTGTAAAGGATATATGCTAAACCCAAGGCCAACATCATCCTAAATGGAGAAAAATTGAGTGCATTCCCTTTAAAAACTGGAAGAAGACAGGGATGCTTTCTTTCACCACTCTTATTTAATATAATCCTTGAAACCCTATTCAGAGCACTTAGACAAAAGAAATAAATTAAAGGGATACAAACAGGAAAAGAAGAGCTTAAACTATGTCTATTTTACAAGGACATGATTCTGTATTTAGAAGACCCAAAATACTCCACCAGAAAGCTTCTAGAAATCCTAAATGAATTCAGCAAAGTAGCAGGAAATAAAATTAACACCCACAAATCAATTGAGTTCCTATACCTTAGTGATGAATCACCCCTGAAAGAGACATCAGGAAAACTACTCCATTCACAATAGCCTCAAAAAAAGGGAATCAATCTAACAAAAGAGTGAAAGACCTCTACAATGAAAACTACAGAAATCTGAAGAAAGAAATAGAAGAAGAGCTTAGAAGATGGAAGAATCTCCCATGTTTTTGGATAGGCTGAATTAATATTGTCAAAATGGCATACTAACAAAAGCATTCTACAGATTTAATGCAATTCCTTTTAAAATTCCAGTGGCATTCTTCATAGAAATAGAAAAGCAGTCATGAAATTCATTTGGAAAAACAAGAGGTCCAGAATAGCCAAAGGAATCCTTAGTGAGAAAAGTGATGCCTGAGGAATCACAATGTCTAAACTTAAATTTTACTAGATGTGGGAACTGTCTCCTGGAAGGAGCCTACATGGCATTCTGTTGGCAGACAGACACACCACTAGGCTCCTCGGGGACTAGGACTCTGCCCTTCCCCCGACTCTGCCCTTCCCCCTGGAAGGAGGCCAACAAGATGTGCTCCTTTCAGGCCACTTGGGGACTAGGGCCTCATAACCGTTTTCCTGTGCTTTTTATTTATTTATTTATTTATTTATTTATTTATTTTTTTTTTTGCGGTGCTTGGGATGGAACCCAGGGCCTTGTGCTTGCAAGGCAAGCACTCTACCAACTGAGCTATCTCCCCAGTCCCTTCCTGTGCTTTGTGAACAGGATGTTCCTCTGTTTTTGGTTCTTCTGTGGCTTGTGAGAACCTGTCACCTCCTGGGTTCGCAGAATTGCTTGTTACTTTCTGTTACTGACCGATAAGCTCCCAAATAGGCTAGTTACAGCTTATGCAAGTCTTGACCTTTAAGATGTATGGCTAAATTAACTGCAAGCCTATAAAGGACAGTGTTATACACAGAAAAGATAGAAGCAGCTTCCTATGTCAGACAAGTGTCCCATCTCCCCCGAATAAAACTCTTCTTGAATATCAGTGTGCTGTCTGAGTTCCTACATCCCTGAAAGGTTGCTGCAGGTTAAGGTTTCCAGTGTTGCAGCCCTGTGCAACACTATAAAACTTTATTAAAAACATATGCTGGCATGATATTGGCAGAAAAACACACATGAAGACCAATGGAACAGAATAGAGGACACAGAGACAAACCCACATAAATACAGTTATCTCACACTAGACAAAGATGCCATAAAATACATTGTACAAAAAGTCTCTTCAACAAATGGTGCTGGGAAAACTGGAAATCTATATGTAGTAGAATGAAATTGAACTTCTCTCTCACCATGCACAATACTCAACTCAAAGTGGATCAATGACCTAGGAATTAGACCAGATACTCAGTGCCTACTAGAAGCAAAAATAGGCCCAACTCTCCACCATGTACGCTAAGGAACTGACTTCCTCAATGTGACTTCTAAAGCACAAGAAATAAAATCAACAATCAATAAATGGGATTGTATCAAACTAAAAAGCTTCTTCACAGCAAACAAAACAATCAAGAACTTGAACAGAGTGCCTACAGAGTGGGGGAAAATCTTTTCCACGTGCACCTCAGATGGAACATTAATCTCCAAGATATATAAAGAACTCAAAAAAAACTTAATACCAAAAATCCCCAAATAACCCAATTAATAAATGGGCAAAGGAACTGTGTAACAGGCAAGTCACTGAAGAAATACAAATGGTCAAGAAATATGTGAATAACTGTTCAACATCTCCAGTAATTCAAGAAATGAAAATTAAAACTACACTGAGATTTCATCTCATTCCAGTTAGAATGGCAATTATAATGAATAGAAATAACAATAAGTGTTGGTGAGGATGTGGGGGAAAAGGTACACTCATACTTTGCTGATGGAACTGCAAATTGATGCAACCACTATGGAACAAGTATGGAGATTCCTCAGAAAACTTGGAATGGAATCACCATTTGACCCAGCTATCCCACTCCTTGGTTATACTTAAAGGTCTTAAAATCAGCATACTATGGTGATGCAGCCACATCAATGTTCATAGCTGCTCAATTCACAATAGCCAGATTGTGGAACCAACCTAGGTGCTCTTCAACCAATGAATAGATAAAGAAAATGTGATATATATACATAATGGAATATTAATCCTCCATAAATAAGGATTAAATTATGGCATTGAGTGGTAAGTGGATGGAACTGGAGATTATCACGCTCAGTGAAGTAAGTCAATTCCACAAAACCAAAGGCCAAGTATTCTCTCTGATATGGGGATGATAACATAATAAGGGTCAGGGAGGGAAGAATAGAAATTTATTGGATTGGACAAAAGGGAACGAAAGGAAGAGATTGGGATGGAAACAAGAAAGACAGTAGAATCAGTTGAACATAACTTTCCTATGTTCATATGTGAATATATGACCAATGAAACTCCACATCATATACAACTGCAAGGATGGCATCCTAAGTAGAATAAGTTATACCCCATGTATGAATAGTATGCCAAATACACTGTACTGGAGCTGGGGTTGTAGCTCAGTGGTAGAGCACTTGCATAGCATGTGTGAGGCACTCGGTTTGATCCTCAGCACCACATAAAAATAAATAAATAAAATAAAGGTATTGTGTCCTTCTACAACTAAAAAATATTTAAAATACACTCTACTCTCATGTATATCTAAAAAGAACAAAAAAGGAACCGATTGCTTCATCTTTGGTGTAGGTATGGGGAGTTGGT